>NC_060197.1:8471912-8661912 GCF_021184085.1 Oncorhynchus gorbuscha | reverse complement strand
TCTCTCTCTCTCTCTGCTTTTCTCTTATTCTGCTCTCTTACTCTCTCTGCTTTTCTCTTATTCTGCTCTCTCTCTGCTCTCTATGCTTTTCCTCTTATTCTGCTCTCTCTCTCTGCTTTCCTCTTATTCTGCTCTTATTCTGCTCTCTCTCTCTCTGCTTTCTCTTATTCTGCTCTCTCTCTCTCTCTCTCTCTGCTTTTCTCTTATTCTGCTCTCTCTCTCTCTCTCTGCTTTTCCTCTTATTCTGCTCTCTCTCTCTCTCTCTGCTTTTCTCTTATTCTGCTCTCTCTGCTTTCCTCTTATTCTCTCTCTCTGCTTTCTCTCTTATTCTCTCTCTCTCTATTCTGCTTTTCTCTTATTCTATTCTCTCTCTCTCTCTCTCTGCTTTCCTCTTATCTCTTATTCTGCTCTCTCTCTCTTATTCTGCTTTCCTCTTATTCTGCTTTCCTCTTATTCTGCTCTCTCTCTCTCTGCTTTCCTCTTATTCTGCTCTCTCTCTCTCTCTTTTCTCTTATTCTGCTTTCCTCTTATTCTGCTTTCCTCTTATTCTGCTCTCTCTCTGCTTTCCTCTTATTCTGCTCTCTCTCTCTCTTTTCTCTTATTCTGCTCTCTCTCTCTCTCTGCTTTTTTCTTATTCTGCTCTCACTCTCTCTGCTTTCCTCTTATTCTGCTCTCTCTCTGCTTTCCTCTTATTCTGCTCTCTCTCTCTCTCTGCTTTCCTCTTATTCTGCTCTCTCTCTCTCTGCTTTCTCTTATTCTCTCTCTCTGCTTTCCTCTTATTCTGCTTTCCTCTTATTCTCTCTCTCTCTCTCTCTCTCTGCTTTCTCTCTTATTCTATTCTGCTCTCTCTCTCTCTCTGCTTTTCTCTTATTCTGCTCTCTCTCTCTCTCTGCTTTTCTCTTATTCTGCTCTCTCTCTCTGCTTTCTCTTATTCTTATTCTGCTTTCTCTCTCTGCTTTCTGCTTTTCTGCTCTTCTCTCTTATTCTGCTCTGCTTTCTCTCTTATTCTGCTCTCTCTCTCTCTCTCTCTCTGCTTTTTCTCTTATTCTGCTCTCTCTCTCTCTGCTTTCCTCTTATTCTGCTCTCTCTCTGCTTTCCTCTTATTCTGCTTTCCTCTTATTCTCTCTCTCTCTGCTTTTCTCTTATTCTGCTCTCTCTCTCTCTCTCTCTGCTCTTTTCTCTTATTCTGCTCTCTTCTCTCTTATTCTCTTATTCTCTCTCTCTCTGCTTTTCTCTTATTCTGCTCTCTCTCTCTCTGCTTTTCTCTTATTCTCTCTCTCTCTGCTTTTCTCTTATTCTGCTCTCTCTCTCTCTGCTTTTCTCTTATTCTGCTCTCTCTCTCTCTCTCTCTCTGCTTTTCTCTTATTCTGCTCTCTCTCTCTCTCTGCTTTTCTCTTATTCTGCTCTCTCTCTCTCTCTGCTTTTCTCTTATTCTGCTTTTCTCTCTCTCTCTCTCTGCTTTCCTCTTATTCTGCTCTCTCTCTCTGCTTTCCTCTTATTCTGCTCTTATTCTGCTTTCCTCTTATTCTGCTCTCTCTCTCTGCTTTCTCTCTGCTCTCTCTGCTTTTCTCTTATTCTGCTCTCTCTCTCTCTCTCTTTTCTCTTATTCTGCTCTCTCTCTCTCTTCTTATTCTTTCTCTGCTTTCTCTTATTCTGCTCTCTCTCTCTGCTTTCCTCTTATTCTGCTCTCTCTCTCTCTCTCTCTCTGCTTTCCTCTTATTCTGCTCTCTCTCTCTCTGCTTTCCTCTTATTCTCTCTCTTCTCTGCTTTCCTCTTATTCTGCTCTCTCTCTCTCTGCTTTCCTCTTATTCTGCTCTCTCTCTCTCTCTCTCTCTCTGCTTTCCTCTTATTCTGCTCTCTCTCTCTCTCTTATTCTGCTTTTCTCTTCTCTTATTCTGCTCTCTCTCTCTGCTTTCTCTTATTCTGCTCTCTTATTCTGCTTTCCTCTTATTCTGCTCTCTCTCTCTCTCTCTCTGCTTTCCTCTTATTCTGCTCTCTCTCTCTCTGCTTTCCTCTTATTCTGCTCTCTCTCTCTGCTTTCCTCTTATTCTGCTCTCTCTCTCTCTGCTTTCTCTTATTCTGCTCTCTCTCTCTCTCTCTGCTTTGCTTTTCTTATTCTGCTTATTCTGCTTTCTCTTATTCTGCTCTCTCTCTCTGCTTTCCTCTTATTCTGCTCTCTCTCTCTCTGCTTTCTCTTATTCTCTTATTCTGCTCTCTCTCTCTGCTTTCCTCTTATTCTCTCTCTCTCTGCTTTCCTCTTATTCTGCTCTCTCTCTCTCTGCTTTCCTCTTATTCTGCTCTCTCTCTCTCTCTCTTTCTCTTATTCTGCTGCTTTCTGCTTTCCTCCTCTTATTCTGCTTTCCTCTTATTCTGCTCTCTCTCTCTGCTTTCTCTTTTCTCTCTTATTCTCTCTCTCTCTGCTTTCCTCTTATTCTGCTCTCTCTCTCTCTTTCTCTTATTCTCTCTCTCTGATTTTCTCTTATTCTGCTCTCTCTCTCTCTCTCTCTCTCTGCTTTTCTCTTATTCTGCTTTCTCTTCTCTCTCTCTCTCTGCTTTTTTTATTCTTATTCTGCTCTCTCTGCTTTCTCTTATTCTGCTCTTTCTGCTTTCCTCTTATTCTCTGCTCTTCTCTCTCTGCTTTCCTCTTATTCTGCTCTCTCTCTCTCTGCTTTCCTCTTATTCTGCTCTCTCTCTCTCTCTCTCTCTTATTCTGCTCTTCTGCTTTTCTCTTATTCTCTGCTTTCCTCTTATTCTCTCTCTCTCTCTCTGCTTTCTCTTATTCTGCTGCTTTCTCTTATTCTGCTCTCTCTCTCTCTGCTTTTCTCTTATTCTGCTCTCTCTCTCTCTCTTTCTCTTATTCTGCTCTTATTCTGCTTTTCTCTTATTCTGCTCTCTCTCTCTCTGCTTTCCTCTTATTCTGCTCTCTCTCTCTGCTTTCCTCTTATTCTGCTCTCTCTCTCTGCTTTCCTCTTATTCTGCTCTCTCTCTCTCTCTCTCTGCTTTTCTCTTATTCTGCTCTCTCTCTCTCTCTCTGCTTTTCTCTTACTCTGCTCTCTCTCTCTCTCTGCTTTCCTCTTATTCTGCTCTCTCTCTCTCTGCTTTCCTCTTATTCTGCTCTCTCTCTCTCTGCTTTCCTCTTATTCTGCTCTCTCTCTCTCTGCTTTCCTCTTATTCTGCTCTCTCTCTCTCTGCTTTTCTCTTATTCTGCTCTCTCTCTCTTTCCTCTTATTCTGCTCTCTCTCTCTCTCTCTTATTCTGCTTTCCTCTTATTCTGCTTTCCTCTTATTCTGCTCTCTCTCTCTGCTTTCCTCTTATTCTGCTCTTTTCCTCTTATTCTGCTCTCTCTCTCTCTTATTCTGCTTTCCTCCTTATTCTGCTCTCTCTCTCTGCTTTCCTCTTATTCTGCTCTCTCTCTCTCTGCTTTCTCTTATTCTGCTCTCTCTCTCTGCTTTCCTCTTATTCTGCTCTCTCTCTCTCTGCTTTTTTCTTATTCTGCTCTCACTCTCTCTGCTTTTCTCTCTGCTTTCCTCTTATTCTGCTCTCTCTTATTCTGCTTTCCTCTTATTCTGCTCTCTCTCTCTCTCTCTCTCTTATTCTGCTTTCCTCTTATTCTGCTCTCTCTCTCTGCTTTCCTCTTATTCTGCTCTCTCTCTCTCTCTCTCTCTGCTCTCTTATTCTCTTCTGCTTTCTTATTCTGCTCTCTCTCTCTCTCTGCTTTCTCCTCTTATTCTGCTCTCTCTCTGCTTTCCTCTTATTCTGCTCTCTCTCTCTCTGCTTTCCTCTTATTCTGCTCTCTCTCTCTCTCTGCTTTTCTCTTATTCTGCTCTCTCTCTCTCTGCTTTTCTCTTATTCTGCTCTCTCTCTCTCTCTGCTTTTCTCTTATTCTGCTCTCTCTCTCTCTATTCTGCTCTCTCTCTTTCTCTTATTCTGCTCTCTCTCTCTCTTATTCTGCTTCTGCTTTCCTCTTATTCTGCTCTCTCTCTCTCTGCTTTCCTCTTATTCTGCTCTCTCTCTCTCTGCTTTCCTCTTATTCTGCTCTCTCTCTCTCTGCTTTCCTCTTATTCTGCTCTCTCTCTCTGCTTTCCTCTTATTCTGCTCTCTCTCTCTCTCTGCTTTTCTCTTATTCTGCTCTCTCTCTCTCTCTGCTTTTCTCTTATTCTGCTCTCTCTGCTCTCTTATTCTGCTTTGCTTTCTCTTATTCTGCTCTCTCTCTTTCTCTTATTCTGCTTTCCTCTTATTCTGCTTATTCTCTCTCTCTCTCTGCTTTCCTCTTATTCTGCTCTCTCTCTCTCTTTCTCTTATTCTGCTTTTCTCTTATTCTGCTCTCTCTCTCTCTCTCTCTCTCTTATTCTGCTTTTCTCTTATTCTGCTCTCTCTCTCTCTCTGCTTTCCTCTTATTCTGCTCTCTCTCTCTGCTTTCCTCTTATTCTGCTCTCTCTCTCTCTCTCTCTCTCTCTCTCTGCTTTTCTCTTATTCTGCTCTCTCTCTCTCTCTCTCTCTCTCTGCTTTTCTCTTATTCTGCTCTCTCTCTCTCTCTCTCTCTGCTTTTCTCTTATTCTGCTCTCTCTCTCTCTGCTTTTCTCTTATTCTGCTTTTCTCTTATTCTCTCTCTCTCTCTCTCTCTCTGCTTTTCTCTTATTCTGCTCTCTCTCTCTCTCTCTGCTTTTCTCTTATTCTGCTCTCTCTCTCTCTCTGCTTTTCTCTTATTCTGCTCTCTCTCTCTGCTTTCCTCTTATTCTGCTCTCTCTCTGCTTTCCTCTTATTCTGCTCTCTCTCTCTGCTTTTCTCTTATTCTGCTCTCTCTGCTTTTCTCTTATTCTGCTCTCTCTCTCTCTCTCTCTTTCTTTGCCCTCCTGTCTCTCTCTACTCATTTTACTCCATTCTCCATTTGTCCTCTCTCTCTCCCTCTTCACCATCTCTCTTGTCCTATCTGCCTTGCTCCTCCAGTTCCCTGGTTGCTGTCTTTACTGGAGTAGCCAAGTAACAGAGCGTGAATAAGAGCTTTGTTTAGTGTCTCTCTCTCATGAACCCATCACCCTTTGCCTGTCCTGCTCCCTCCTTTCACCCATCTGCTTAGCATAGGTTCAAATGTGAATTCTGCTCTCTCTCTCTCTCTCTCTCTCTCTCTCTCTCTCTCTCTCTCTCTCTCTCTCTCTCTCTCTCTCTCTCTCTCTCTCTCTCTCTCTCTCTCTCTCTCTCTCTCTCTCTCTCTCTCTCTCTCTCTCTCTCTCTCTCTCTCTCTCTCTCTCTCTCTCTCTCTCTCTCTCTCTCTCTCTCTCTCGATACTAGAGCTACATTATTAGTGCATGCTCAGACTCTGCTCAGTGCCAATGAAAGGCGACACTCTCCGTCAATGACATTTTGACTGAATATTAGTTTCAATTTGATAAAGACAGACAATTTACCATTGAGAGACTGTCTTGCTTTTCATTTGTACTAAGTCTATTTTAAGATATCCAATCTTTCTGATGCAGTGTAAGCGTGACTTAGAGGGGTGTGTGGACATTATGTCCACTGGAATTTGGAAACTTTCTGGACAATCAAATTAACGACTGTCTGTGAAGGACAATTGTTATTCACCCACATTGTACTTAGGGACGATTCAGCACTTAGGCATGATCTTGTCCCTCATGATCTCTTCTTTTATATGTGTGTGTCACAATCGTGTCTGTGTGTGTGTCACAATCATGTCTGTGTGTGTGTCACAATCATGTCTGTGTGTGTGTCACGATCGTGTCTGTGTGTATGTCACAATCATGTCTGTGTGTGTGTCACAATCATGTCTGTGTGTGTGTCACAATCGTGTCTGTGTGTGTGTCACAATCATGTCTGTGTGTGTGTCACAATCATGTCTGTGTGTGTGTCACAATCATGTCTGTGTGTGTGTCACGATCATGTCTGTGTGTGTGTCACAATCATGTCTGTGTGTGTGTCACAATCATGTCTGTGTGTGTGTCACAATCATGTCTGTGTGTGTGTCACAATCATGTCTGTGTGTGTGTCACGATCATGTCTGTGTGTGTGTCACAATCGTGTCTGTGTGTGTGTCACAATCATGTCTGTGTGTGTGTCACGATCGTGTCTGTGTGTATGTCACAATCATGTCTGTGTGTGTGTCACAATCATGTCTGTGTGTGTGTCACAATCATGTCTGTGTGTGTGTCACGATCGTGTCTGTATGTATGTCACAATCATGTCTGTGTGTGTGTCACGATCGTGTCTGTGTGTGTGTCACGATCGTGTCTGTGTGTATGTCACAATCATGTCTGTGTGTGTGTCACAATCATGTCTGTGTGTGTGTCACGATCGTGTCTGTGTGTATGTCACAATCATGTCTGTGTGTCACAATCATGTCTGTGTGTGTGTCACGATCGTGTCTGTGTGTATGTCACGATCGTGTCTGTGTGTATGTCACAATCATGTCTGTGTGTGTGTCACGATCGTGTCTGTGTGTGTGTCACGATCGCGTCTGTGTGTGTGTCACGATCGCGTCTGTGTGTGTGCCTGTGTCTCCGTTCTAGGGCTAAATTAATTTTAAAAAATATGTCAAATGTTTGCTGAGATATATCTCTGCCATACCGTGGGATCCTGAACAGGAGTCTAGTGGAGGGTCTAGTTTGAAGGGTCTAGTTGGTTGTCTGGCACTCTTGCTTGCGCTCTTGCCTGCCTGTCTGCCTGCTTTAGGTTTGGTCATTACACGACTGCCTCACGAAGAAACGACCGAGTCCCTCACCTTTTCATCGCTAAACACGCATCCACAACTACTGTGTCCATCGTGCTCTGCATTCACATGTGTGAGGGATCTTTATATGTACACTGTTACCTGGGAGATACTCTCATTTCTCTAGGACACTCAGTGTTGAATGAGGGCAGAGAGATTTACTTCCTGCCTGTCACTCTCTCAGCTCCAGTTTGTCTGAGCAGGGAGGATGTTGTTGCTTCTGTCACTAAAACGTCCAATTGGATGCCTCCGCTTCTCTAACGCGCGTGCTTGTCTTGCTCTTCCTTCCTCTTTCTCTCCCTCCCTCTCTTGCCCACTCCTTCCTCTCCTCCTCCTCCCCCTGGTATCCTCTCTTCCCGACAGCGGGCACCACAGCCAACTCCTCGGGCATGAACTCTCTGACCTCTCTGGGCACTCTGCAGGGCCTGGCTGGCGCCACCATGGGTCTGAACAACATTAATGCACTAGCAGGTAGCGTCAACAGTGAGTATTCACCGACCATCGGCCGCTCACCACTCATCTCACCACCACCGCCACCGCCATCACTCAGACACAGGGATACGCTGCTGTTGCAGAGGAACGTCATATCTAGAAACCACCTCCAGTCTGTGTTACAAACATGAATAATAATACTGGTAATGATCTAAAGACGTTACTCTAAACACTATCGAATTCCACCCAAGTCCCGGATCCAAACATCTGTCACTGTGACCCTCAAACTATGCCTGTGGTTGCCATGTGGCGTCCCTCTGTGTCCACTCCCTGAGAAATCACCTGTTCAGCCTGGCTTTATGCTCCAGGCTGCACACCCCCCTAACCCACCACATCCTCACAAAGACCACGGCTACCAATACATCCATCCATTTATTCATGAACCCATCCGCTTCCTGGTTGTGTCACACGGGGTGGTGCCTGTTGTAAGAGTGCTGCTGTTTATGCTGTCGCTTCACGTCTGCGCGGGGGTCGTGTACATGTCACTAGTGAATCTGCACACTCGTGTGTAAGTAGAGGTTCATTTGTATTCTGAAAATAACAAAGAATACGGAAGTGGCCTTAATCAGGTATATAAGTCTACATTTATGAGATGCAGGCCGTAGCAGTGAGTTTCTCTGGCCACACTGAGTGTCTGTCCTGTCATGTCCTGCTACACCTCTGGGGGAAAGTCAAAGTGTGTCGCCTTAATCAGGGTTGTTATGACAGCAGAGATCCTGTAAAACCAGCCCATTCTCCACATATTCTCCCCTGACCTTTTCCTGCTTCTTCTACAGTTGCCATATCCGCTTTATAAATCCCCCCCTCCGCTCAAACACGATGAGAATGCCAGTTTCACATTGATCTTCCCCTCCTTCTTTCATTGAAGCACATCTAGGCTTTAATTGAATCGTAAAGGTCAACGGTGCAATTATTCCTGAATAAATGAGTGACCTATAATTTCCAGCGCCGTGGTCATCGTTTACCTCTCTGTCAGATGGTGGCGGGCGGCGGGTCATTTGGGAATATCGATCCCCTCAGACTGTTGCCCTGCTAGGCAGTGAAGCCACACTAACAAGTGTAGCTGTTCTTCTTTACTTTGCTGCTCGTCGTTACCTTCTAAATGGCCAAATAAGGACGGGGGCATGCCAGGGACGTGCTGTTTGATTGGTGTTTGGCACTGTTGGTCTGGGGTCTGATTGGCCTAACAGTAGTGAGGTGACTTCTCCTCCGTGTGGGTGGCGAAAACGTCAGAGAGCGATAGATTGAGCGACACCATTGAGGAGATTGAGATATTGGATCTTGAGTACACTAGCGGGTTCTGAAGTGTGGATGTTAAACTCGTACATTAGGCCTTGAGTGTCTTGTGTGTGTGTGTGTGTGTGTGTGGGGGGGGGGGCTAGGAATGTTGTCATGGTGATATTTCAGTGACTGGCTGCTTGTTTCTGCTGTGGTGTTCCAGTTTGCATGGGTCAGGCCAGGCTCTCCATTCACCTCTGTGTTATGTGTTTTAATGTATATTACGTGTAGGACAAGTGTATTATGCATGTGTGTGAGTGTGTGTGAGGGTGTGTGAAATAAATATTTTGTGCATATAGCTACATATCCTGTACAAAATGTTTTGAAATGTGTTTTATGTATGTTGAGTGAATGAGTGTGTATGTATGTTGAGTGAATGAGTGTGTATGTATGTTGAGTGAATGAGTGTGTATGTATGTTGAGTGAATGAGTGTGTATGTATGTTGAGTGAATGAGTGTGTATGTATGTTGAGTGAATGAGTGTGTATGTATGTTGAGTGAATGACAACTGAGCAAGAGGACAAGTACATTAGAGTGTCTAGTTTGAGAACCAGACGCCTCAAATCCTCAACTGGCAGCTTCATTAAATAACACTTGCAATACTTATGTCATGCAGTAAAATGCAAATGAATTACTTAGAAATCATACAATGTGATTTTCTGGATTTTTGTTTTAGATTCAGTCTCTCACAGTTGAAGTGTACCTATGATAAAAATTACAGACCTCTACATGCTTTGTAAATAGGAAAACCTGCAAAATCGGCAGTGTATCAAATACTTGTTCTCCCCACTGTATGTGGATATTCCATAAAAAAACCAGCCGTTTCGAGCTACGATAGTCATTTACAACATTAATGTTATTTTAATGGACGAAAAATGTGCTTTTCTTTCAAAAACAAGGACATTTCTAAGTGATCCCAAATGTTTGAACGGTAGTGTGTGTGTGTGTGTGTGTGTGTGTGTGTGTGTGTGTGTGTGTGTGTGTGTGTGTGTGTGTGTGTGTGTGTGTGTGTGTGTGTGTGTGTGTGTGTGTGTGTGTGTGTGTGTGTGTGTGTGTGTGTGTGTGTGTGTGTGTGTGTTGAGTGATTCTGTGTCTGTGTCTGTGTCTGTGTGTGCTGTATGTATAATGAGTGTGTGTGTGATTAAACACAACCTGCAGTGGAGCTCTAATGAGTAAGTGCACTCTTCTTTTTGTACTGTTGGGTTTTATGTAAAGTTGCACAAATGCTCTCAGGTATGGCGGCCCTGAACGGAGGCCTGGGCGGCGCGGGGCTGACCAACGGCACGGCGGGCACCATGGACGCGCTCACACAGGCCTACTCAGGGATCCAGCAGTATGCAGCCGCAGCCCTGCCCACCCTCTACAGCCAGTCCCTGCTGCAGCAGCAAGGTGCCGCCGGCAGCCAGAAAGAGGGTCAGTGGGCGTGGGGTGGAGCCAGGGGGCGGAGGGAAGGGACAGGGGGAGGGAAGAGACAGGAGGGTGGAGGGGGAAGTGAAGGAATCAAGAGGTGGAGTGTTGGGAGAGAGGTATGCACTCCCAATACAGCCAGAACCGACTGCAATAGTCGAACTGGCACAAGAAGCTTTCTAGTGAGATTACTAATGCAACAACAATACTAACCACGGGTAGCCAGAAACAGGTTGGGCACTGAGGGTAGAGGGGAGAGCATAGTGGGATAAAGACGTATGCATTAACTCTCTATAATCTCTTCACTCTGTATGTCTCTGGGTTTAACCCTTACCCGCTACTGTCCCATGTCTCTCCTGTTAGGGCCTGAAGGTGCCAACCTGTTCATCTACCACCTGCCCCAGGAGTTTGGGGACCAGGACATCCTGCAGATGTTCATGCCTTTTGGAAACGTGGTCTCTGCCAAAGTCTTCATTGACAAACAGACCAACCTGAGCAAGTGCTTCGCACAAACACACCAACACACACAACCTGTGTATGAATGACATGTATTCCTGTTACATCAGCACAAACACACCAACACACACAACACCTGTGTATGAATGACATGTTGTATTCCTGTTAGTCCGCCAGCACAAACACACTGAAAACACACAACACCTGTGTATGAATGACATGTATTCCTGTTAGTCCGCCAGCACAAACACACCAACACACACAACACCTGTGTATGAATGACATGTTGTATTCCTGTTAGTCCGCCAGCACAAACACACTGAAAACACACAACACCTGTGTATGAATGACATGTTGTATTCCTGTTAGTCCGCCAGCACAAACACACTGAAAACACACACCTGTGTATGAATGACATGTTGTATTCCTGTTAGTCCGCCAGCACAAACACACTGAAAACACCTGTGTATGAATGACATGTATTCCTGTTAGTCCGCCAGCACAAACACACCAACACACACATATCTCAAACTCCGCAGCACAAACACACTGAAAACACACAACACCTCATGTATTCCTCTATACCTGTGTATGAATGACATGTTGTATTCCTGTTAGTCCGCCAGCACAAACACACTGAAAACACACAACACCTGTGTATGAATGACATGTATTCCTGTTAGTCCGCCAGCACAAACACACCAACACACACATATACCTGTGTATGAATGACATGTTGTATTCCTGTTAGTCCGCCAGCACAAACACACTGAAAACACACAACACCTGTGTATGAATGACATGTTGTATTCCTGTTAGTACACCCTCTCTCTCTCTCTCTCCCTCTCTCTAACTCGCTCTCCCTCTCTCTCTCTCTCTCTCTCTCTCTCTCTCTCTCTCTCTCTAACTCGCTCTCCCTCTCTCTCTCTCTAACTCGCTCTCCCTCTCTCTCTCTCTAACTCGCTCTCCCTCTCTCTCTCTCTAACTCGCTCTCCCTCTCTCTCTCTCTAACTCGCTCTCTCTCTCTAACTCGCTCTCCCTCTAACTCGCTCTCCCTCTCTCTTCTCTTGTACCCGGTCCATTTCCGTCTCTGCCTCCCAGGCTTCGTCAGTTATGACAATCCCGTGTCGGCGCAGGCAGCCATCCAGGCCATGAATGGCTTCCAGATCGGCATGAAGAGGCTGAAGGTGCAGCTCAAGCGCTCCAAGAACGACAGCAAACCATACTGATCTTAGCACTAGGGCCTATCTGCTCCCATGTTACCACTGCTAGGGTAAGTCCCCATACGAGCCACGACCTCTACACAGGGACTGGGGGAGGGAAGAGGAGGGAGGGGGGAGACAACATTTGACCACCAGAGGGAGACACTACTTTCTCCTTGAGTTTTATTTGTTTGTTTTTTTAGCTTTTGTGTTCAGCAGTATTATTTATTATTACTATTATGATTTTTTTTGTATTATCTTTCACATGAATGCTTCCATTACCACCTTTATTTTGTACCACTTAAAAAAAAAGTAGCTATCATCGGTAGCTTTTTCAGTTGTAAAACATATTTAATTTTCTATGTGATTATTTATATACTGTTATGAGAAGAATTTCGTTACTCGAAAAACAGAGTAAGAAAAAAAACCAGAACCTATATGATTTTGTTTTTTCTCTTTGTGAACCTGAGGCCTGATAAAATGCTGAGATAAAGGGTTAATTTCTGACACACCAAGCACCGATATGCACATGACCCTTGACCTCCTGGTGTTGGTTTCCGGGCCAACCACCGCTGCTTCTCTGACCCCTGATGCCTGCTGACAGACACCATGGAACAAAGGGTTCAAATAACAAAACTTAGTGGCCTCTCACCTGTTAGTCAGTCAACGACAGCATCCCATATACTCCTCTATTTCATTATTATCAGGACTCCAGTCATTTTCATTTCTTAATGTGGAGAATGTTTATTTCACACTAAAACAATGTTAGCAAACTATGATTTTCTGGGTCAGATCACATTGGTCTTTGTTGAAAGGGATATTGTGTAGAACATTTTCAAAGTAACATCCAGAATCTGATGAAGGCTATAAGATTAAAAAAAAATGTATGGGTGGGAAGTTAACTGAAAATACTTGATGTTTCTTGAGTGATAAAGAAAGAAATTCAAAGTAGCGAAAGCCACAGGCCTGTACATTTTATTTGTAAAAAAAGCAGTTCTATTTTTATACAAAATTTTTACTGCCTCAGAAAAAAAATGATTTTATTTATTGCCTATCGTTAAGTTATTGGACTCCTACAAAGAACAGAATCCGTTAGAATAGAACCTTGTTGAGTAGTCTTCTGAAATTCGGAACTGTAGAATTCTCTAGAACAGAGCCAGGTTCACACCTCTCTCTGTCTGTGCTCCCTTCACTGTCACACACCTCCCTTCACTCCCTTCACTGTCACACACCTCTCTCTGTCTGTGCTCCCTTCACTGTCACACACCTCCCTTCACTGTCACACACCTCTCTCTGTCTGTGCTCCCTTCACTGTCACACACCTCCCTTCACTGTCACACACCTCTCTCTGTCTGTGCTCCCTTCACTGTCACACACCTCCCTTCACTGTCACACACCTCTCTCTGTCTGTGCTCCCTTCACTGTCACACACCTCCCTTCACTGTCACACACCTCTCTCTGTCTGTGCTCCCTTCACTGTCACACACCTCCTTCACTGTCACACACCTCTCTCTGTCTGTGCTGTCACACACCTCTCTCTGTCTGTGCTCCCTTCACTGTCACACACCTCCCTTCACTGTCACACACCTCTCTCTGTCTGTGCTCCCTTCACTGTCACACACCTCCCTTCACTGTCACACACCTCTCTCTGTCTGTGCTCCCTTCACTGTCACACACCTCCCTTCACTGTCACACACCTCTCTCTGTCTGTGCTCCCTTCACTGTCACACATCTCTCTCTGTCTGTGCTCCCTTCACTGTCAGACACATCTCTCTGTCTGTGCTCCCTTCACTGTCACACACCTCCCTTCACTGTCACACACCTCTCTCTGTCTGTGCTTCCTTCACTGTCACACATCTCTCTCTGTCTGTGCTCCCTTCACTGTCACTCACCTCCCTTCACTGTCACACACCTCTCCCTGTCTGTGCTCCATTCACTGTCACTCACCTCTCTCTGTCTGTGCTCCCTTCACTGTCACTCACCTCCCTTCACTGTCACACACCTCTCTCTGTCTGTGCTCCCTTCACTGTCACTCACCCCTCTCTGTCTGTGCTCCCTTCACTGTCACACACCTCTCTCTGGCTGTGCTCCCTTCACTGTCACACACCTCTCTCTGTCTGTGCTCCCTTCACTGTCACACACCTCTCTCTGTCTGTGCTCCCTTCACTGTCACACACCTCTCTCTGTCTGTGCTCCCTTCACTGTCACACACCTCCCTTCACTGTCACACACCTCTGTCTGTGCTCCCTTCACTGTCACACATCTCTCTCTGTCTGTGCTCCCTTCACTGTCAGACACATCTCTCTGTCTGTGCTCCCTTCACTGTCTCTCTGTCTGTGCTCCCTTCACTGTCACACATCTCTCTCTGTCTGTGCTCCCTTCACTGTCACTCACCTCCCTTCACTGTCTCTCTGTCTGTGCTCCCTTCACTGTCACTCACCTCTCTGTCTGTGCTCCCTTCACTGTCACACACCCCTCTCTCTCTGTCTGTGCTCCCTTCACTGTCACACATCTCTCTCTGTCTGTGCTCCCTCACTGTCTCTCTGTCTGTGCTCCCTTCATCTCTCTGTCTGTGCTCCCTCCACTGTCTGTGCTCCCTTCACTGTCACACATCTCTCTCTGTCTGTGCTCCCTTCACTGTCACACACCCTCTCTCTCTCTCTCTCTCTCTCTCTTTCACACCTGTCAAATTTCAACCTTTCCTTGCGTTTCGTTTTTTTGTTCATGTGTATGTTTCGTTCGTTTGTACTGTACAAAAACTTTTAAACAGTTTCTCCCAAATGACAATCCATCCTCCCTGCTCTCTAGAAGCATGTGGTACCGATGGATATAACTTTGGGTGCTCTGTGTATGAGTGTGTGATAGTGTGTTTGTACTGTAAATGTGTGTCTGTTAGTATTAATCCAAATTGTAAATCATTTTTGTACAAAAAAAATGAAATAATGATAGATAAAAATAAAATGGCCAATTGTGTAGTGAGTGGTGATGCCATTATGACCTGGTGGTTTGCATTGTTGTTTTGTTGTGTGTTGTGTGTTGTTCCCCTGATTTTAATGCTGTAGTAATGTGGTGCCCTGGCTCTCTGTCCTGTGTGTAACTCTCTCCTCTCCCCTGTTTTCTTCCTATAGAACCCATCTCCATGCCTGTTAGCTCATCGTTTGCCTAGCATGTCTCTGTGGCGTGGCGTCCAAAAACCAAAAAAAATACAAAAAAGTCTCATCGTCCCGTCATTGTTTTCTGATGTCTTTTCTGAGCTGATCATAACCTGGTCTCCGCCTACTGACCTTTTGAACTTAGCTTGACCTTTTTTGGACTTTTTTTTGCATGTGACCTCATGTTCTATTTTGGGGAGGTGGGGTGGATGGGGTACATTGTGGATGAAGGAGGGCGGGAGGGAGGAGGGGGGGGGCGAATCAATGTGAAGAAGTATAGCATTATTCATACAAACAGATTGAACTCTTACAGACAAAAACAAAAGGTTTCTTTTTAAAAACAGAACAACCCGTGGCAAAATGATTTCTATTAGGTTTATTTGGTTGTTTAGTTTCCTTCTTTTATGTTGGGTTTCATTTTTTGCTCCTTTTTTCAGTTAAAAGTAAACTTGAAAGTTCAGCACAGGGATTGGCACGCTGTCTTGTTTCTGGCTCCACTAGCAATATGAGGCCAGAAGCAGACACTGTCGGTGTCCATGAAAAATAGACTACTTCCAAAACCGTTCTGAATAAAAACTGTCTGATCAATATTAGACTCTCAGAGCTCTGTAATTGTTTTTACATTTTTCAGGCAGTGTAAAGTTTTTTGATAAGGCCATTTTAAGTGGCTCTGTTTCTCATTAAAGTATATATAGAACCACTTTTTTCTAGAGTAGTTTAAGGTATTACAAAAATGTCAACAAAAAAAGACTTGCCCTGTTTGGGGGGACAAATGCTACCTACGTGTCACCTTTTGCTGAACTGACTCACAGATAGACAATCCGTGGTTTAAATGCACATGATAAAGAAATGACCTATATTTTCTACTGTTTAAATTATAGAGCGAGATAAAAAAAGAAGAACATGCCTGTAACCCGCGTTAACGTTGGTGCTTCTTGTGAGTTTAGTTTTGGTTTCATTACAAGTCTAACGGTCTTAAGTGTCTCATGTTTTAAAAGAGAAGACAAAAAACAAATCTGTTTACTTGAACAATAGACAAAGCCTTTCATATGAATACTATTATAATTGTTTTGTCTTTTTTTTTAAGCAGTCCCGGTTTGCTAAATTTCTTGTTGGGTAATTAGCTATATAAAATTCCTAAAAAATATATATATGAATATATAAATATATATATATATAACATGTCGGCTTGTGAAGCATCAATGTTAATATAATTTTATTTCTATCGTGGGAAACAATATTTAGATGTGTTTTGTTGTTCATTATAATGTGATTTTCTTTTCTTATAAAGAAAAAAAGACAAGATCGGTGGAGTTTAGTGCCAAAACCTGAAGGTACATCCTGTCTATAGCGCGTCAGTGTATTTCTTGTGAAATGATTTGATAACATGGGTATTTTATTAAGTGTTTTGTATGGATCCCTCATACGTAAAAATATAGATTTAAAAAAGAGTTTGTTAACTTGCTATTCTGTGGTCTTGTTGCCTGAAACTGTTCATGTTTTGCTTTTCTTTGTAAAGATGTAAAAAGTGCCCATGTGTCACACATATACATACACACACACACACACACACACACACACACACACACACACACACACACACACACACACACACACACACACACACACACACACACACACACACACACACACACACACACACACACACACACACACACACACGCAGACCTCACAGTTGACTTTACTTTGTTGTTGTGTATGAGAGCCCCTGAGTGTGCACGCCTCTACAGTCCAGTTTCCATGTTCCTGCCCACCAGTCTTTACATTACTGTTCACACGCTCTCTCTCACTTACGTCACTCACACACACAGTTCTCACAATGAGCCATTATACAGAGAATTCTGCAAAGCCTTATCACAAGCCCTTACATGAACACTCACACACACATACTCGCCAAACACTCTCGCTTCATCCTTTGGCTTTGACAAATGTCAAGCCTTATTTTAAGCTTCGTCTCTCTCATTATAACCGAAATCAAGGACAAGTGTTTAGTTGAAGTTGCTACAGACCGGGAAGGGGCACCGTTATTGGCTGGTCATGTATGTGTCACCTCAAACAACATGAATGTGTTGCTTACATGAGGTAAGTGAAGGGCAAGACTTTCCCACACAAGCCTCAAACCCTCCCCAGACCCAGACAAAACAGCGTTGGTTTAGTACAGAATGATTTATCTGTTTGGTTTTGTTGTTTCTTCAGTTGACAGTTTCTTATGGACATGTACCAGTATTGGTAATCACACCATTACTACAGACATATGTTTGCCCTGTTGTAAATGTGGTGTAATGTAGTGTAACTGGCCAAAACAGTGTTGAGATGCCAACGTATTACGTCACGATTCTCATAGTCAATCCGCTTACATGACACAGTGCTGTCTGTCTGTCCGTCTCAGTATTCTGTAAAACTGCCCCGATTCCCTTCCCTGGAAACCTAGTTTACGGTCTGCAAAACGCAGCACTATTTTATACAAAAACTCACCAGTCGCCTTAACCAGGGAGTGTTGTATCGAAAGACGTGTCTAATCGGATCTAAAATCTGTATGTAAGTAGGTGGTGTTTGCCAAGTCTAAGTGTACTGTATTGTACTGTACCTCCAGCTTCTCCAACTCTGGGTAAGCGTGTCACCATTTTGTCCCACAACGCAGAGTAGAGGCAAAATGGCCACCTTCTTCTTTAGTGTGGCTCTCAAATTGACAACCAAGGGAAAATAAATGTGTTTATTGTTATCCGTTTCATCGTCTTTTTACAGAATAACAAGGTTTATTTGAAATACTGAGCCAAATGGAGGAGGGTTCGTAAAGTGCAGACAGGGGAAATAAAACGAGACAGCAAAACACCAGTCTCAGCCAAGAGGCAGAGCCCTTACCAATGCCAAACTACAGTTGAGTCCATAGCATATCAAATTGACATTTCCTAAAGCAGTAATGAGTCATTTTTTATTTATTTGACCTTTATTTAACAAGGGAAGTCAATTAAGAACTAATTCTTATTTTCAATGACGGCCTAGGAACAGTGGGTTAACTGCCTTGTTCAGGGGCAGAACGACAGATTTGTACCTTGTCAGCTTGGGGATTCAAACTTGCAACCTTTTGGTTACTAGTCCAACGCTCTAACCACTACCCTGCCGCCCAATGCCATAAAAACAACTCTAACTACCTGCACAAAAGTAATCAGGATTGCCAATATGTCATACGACACATATATCAGTGTTAATAGATCATTTTGTCATTAACGTGAGCTGATCGTAGTCTCCTTATAAGACAGCTGCCCTATTAGGCCTCAGACCCTTCAGGAATCCTCTCTGTGAGGAACATCTTTGCACTCTAAATACATTAGGTAACATTAACAGACAACAGAGTTACATCAACTCACGGTGCAGCATAATGGGTTGCAGGCGTAGAGGCTTGGCTTTTTCTGCTTGTTTTCAGGTTCATCCCTTAGCCAACTACTTATACTTTGGGAGATGGTAATGTATGGACATGTGTGTGTTTTTACAAAACTTAAGCATCCCCCATTCCCAAATCTCTCACTCACACACACACACACAGCGCGGGTTGGCACAGTGTAGTCTGATTGAAGCTGCAGTCTGAAAAAGCACAAGTGTCCTCCGCAGACAGACCGTTAGACAGGAATGTCTGTTGAGTGCCTCACATCTCGGGGGCTGTCATCACCGATGCTTGTTGTAATCTTTCAATCTTGTCACTGTTCCGTTCTCTGTTCTCTTTCTTTCTTAATTATCTAAAGTGCTATTTATCAAACAATTACATTTTAAAGGAAAAAAAAACAACTTGTAGTTTCTTTGCATTTTGGCTTATTCTGTCTAGTTTTGGGGGAAAATGTTTGTTTTCTCTCTCTTTCTGTGCCGTAAAGAGCTTGTTGTCTGTAGATTAATATCATTTTGTTTGATTCTAAAGGATTTCAATAGTTTTAAGTATTGTCTTGAGAGAAGCCAAAGTCAGTGCATTTCAGTGGATTCTGTAAGCGTATTGTATGTTTGTTTGACAACACTTCGAAATCTGTCATTGGATGGGATTGGAAAAAGTACAAAAAATGCAGGCTTTCCTATTTCT
Organism: Oncorhynchus gorbuscha; assembly: GCF_021184085.1. Lineage (NCBI taxonomy): Eukaryota > Metazoa > Chordata > Actinopteri > Salmoniformes > Salmonidae > Oncorhynchus > Oncorhynchus gorbuscha. The sequence continues at coordinate 8,643,117 of NC_060197.1, read as the reverse complement.
ACAAATGATTGTACTTATGCATTTTGTACCAGTGAAACTTTTTATACTGGAGATTAAAGGAAACAAAAAAAAACTATTAGAAAAACAAACCTGTCTGGCCTCATGATGTGGCCTGACCTTTGTTGACTGGTTCCCGAGTATGATTTATAGCTGGCATCAAGAACGTTGTCTTTTAATATACGATTTTCTAGAAGAACTTTGGCTTGGTTTCTTTAATGAATTAACTTCTTCATTTTCCTTAGTTCAGTGTTGTTATTTTTGCAAAGAGGGGTTAGGTGAGTGTTGGTTTCTTTTTGGCTTATAAATAGTTATAGCCGTTTGTCTATACTAAAAAAAAAACGGTAAGTTTCATTTAACTTCTGTATTGTGACGTCTACCTGATAAAACAATTAGGAATATAAATATTTAGTCACCTTCAGTGGATTAATGTATTAGTTTAATAAAAAGATCAACTAATTAGAGGTTTTTGCTTTGAACTGTTTAGATTTTTCTGGTTTCTCTGTCCCCTGTGAACTAACTGTGTAGCTGAAGCAGTCAGAATTATTTTTGTAAACGTATGTTCTTGTGTGATGCAGTTATTTGCTTCTGTCTCCGATATTAAACCATTTTTCCTAACACTCGTCTCTGTGTGTGTTGTTGTTGTTGTCGTTGTCGTGTTCCCGTGGCTGTCTGATGTCGTAATGTTTCACACAACCCCACGTTTCACGTCTCTATCTCTCCTTTTCTCTCTCGATCTCTCTTTTCCTCTCTGGTGTTTGGTACTTGTTTTACACATAGTACAGTTGATTTCATCCCCAAGTGACAACTCACTATGGTGTCCTCAGTAAACATGGTAAATATACATCAAGGTGTGTCTATGTATATTACTTTGTAGCCCAAGATGATGTGACAGTTCATCACCTTTCGGGAAAAAATTCATTTGTCAATCAAATTTGTACAACAAAATTCTATGGTGCTCGGGGGCCATGATAATGAAAAACATTTCAACAAGAAATAGCATGACAGGATTTTGTGAGTTGTATGAGTTGTAGGAACACAAAACTGTTATCTGACCTCATCTCTCTCACAACAATTGAATTATCATAAATCGAGCTCTGTGCTTACCGGCCTTGCGTTATCCTCCAATGTGTCTCTGCCTGACTACCTAATTGGCCGGAAGGTTTCAAAAGAGGGCAGGTCTTTCTGCTGTCCCTGATTAGGAAACGGCTGCTATTGGCCAATGTGAGGGTTCCCTCATCAGGGATTGGCCTGTGCTGTACACTGTTCTGGGCATGGTCTGTCTACTATGTCTGTGCCCAACTCCACTTCTGTACCGTGTCACTACTGCATCCCCTAATATGTAGAGAAATAGGAAAGGAAAGAGTCAAAGCTACACCCTTTCAAATTGATAGGGAATCTATGTTTACCAATGACAATGTATCCAATTACAGAATGGTGTGTGTACTTTTATAGAAGGATCTCACACCATGTGTGTCCTGCTACATTTACAGGACCCTTCATTTCTACGCCTCACAACAATTTTGATCTACAAAAATGAGGTCTGGCTGGTGCTGGAGGCAAACAACTGCAACGATTCAGTTTTTTTGTTCTTTTTTGCGTCAAGGGATATATTTTTTTCTTTCATCAGTGCAATACTCAACCAAGCCTATTATGAAATATTGTTTAGTTTTTAGGGAGGACCTACAATACAACTCATATAGCGTGAGGATCATAACCGTATGTAGATGACTATATTCATCATCTCACCTAGAATTTCAGGAAGAGGATCTGTTTTTTCTCTCTCTCTCATGTGGTTTTGTCCATTTTCCGTTCAACAATCCAAAGCCAAAGGAGGTGGGGAAAAGGTATTTTAAAAGAAAAACACGTTTAATGTTTTATCTGTCTGACAGAAAAAGGGCACGCAAGGAAAATTCCTCCAATTCTGCCATGTCAGGTTGACGACATTATGAAAGGGCGTAATTGTGGGGTTGTTATTTCCCAATGTACACACGCTCAACCTGGTAAATATCCAATCCTTCACTGAGTAGACAAAACATTAAGAACACTTGCTCTTTCCATGACACTGACCAGGTGAATCCAGTGTTTCCACGCTCAACCGTTTCATGTGTGTATCATGAAGCATTGGAGTCAACATTGGCAAGCATCCTTGTGGAACACTTTTGACACTTTGCAGAGTCCATTTCCTGACAAATAGGGGGAGACGGGTGAAACTCAATAGAACTGTGTTTTCACCGGATTTGAGTTCCACAACCAGGACTGTTGAAGCAACTCTACCATCGCATCACCTGCTTATCAAAAAAGGCCAGTCAGGTAGGTGCACACTCACTATGACCTCTGACCTCACCTGGAGAATACAGCCACATGTCAGGTAAGATCCTCCAACACATGACATCTAAGTAACATGGAAAAGTACTACGTCTAACCAGGTAATCCGCATCACCAAAACTCAAATCAGTCAATCAAACATCAGACTATGCTAATTTCTTCATGACACATGCCGTCAGGGTCCCTTGTTTAAAAAAACCGTGTATTCAGGCAAGGTACTGTCAAGATAGCAGTAGACACTAGCAAGACGGTCTGAAGGGGTTTTCATAGACTAATAGTAGTGAAATAGAAGGGCATTGGGAGTTACAAATGATATGCAAGTAATAAACTGCACTATGTTTATACAATAGAATAGTCTGAGAGAGAACTGTCAGACACAGCAGTGTTTACATCGCCGCTACACAGAACCTCTCCATAATTCAAATGTTCAGACACCCTACAGGGATACCGGCACAGCACAAAAGAGACCAAACAGGAGAAGGGAAAGGGAGAGGGAGAGAGAACATGAGATTGGGAAAGGGAGAGGGAGAGAGAACATGAGATTGGGAAAGGGAGAGGGAGAGAGAACATGAGATTGGGAAAGGGAGAGGGAGAGAGAACATGAGATTGGGAAAGGGAGAGGGAGAGAGAACATGAGATTGGGAAAGGGAGAGGGAGAGAGAACATGAGATTGGGAAAGGGAGAGGGAGAGAGAACATGAGATTGGGAAAGTGAGGGAGAGAGAGAACATGAGATTGGGAAAGTGAGAGGGAGAGAGAGAACATGAGATTGGGAAAGGGAGAGGGAGAGAGAACATGAGATTGGGAAAGGGAGAGGGAGAGAGAGAACATGAGATTGGGAAAGGGAGAGGGAGAGAGAACATGAGATTGGGAAAGTGAGAGGGAGAGAGAGAACATGAGATTGGGAAAGTGAGAGGGAGAGACAGAACATGAGATTGGGAAAGGGAGAGGGAGAGAGAACATGAGATTGGGAAAGGGAGAGGGAACATGAGATTGGGAAAGGGAGAGGGAACATGAGATTGGGAAAGGGAGAGGGAACATGAGATTGGGAAAGGGAGAGGGAGAGAGAACATGAGATTGGGAGAGGGAGAGAGAACATGAGATTGGGAAAGGGAGAGGGAACATGAGATTGGGAAAGTGAGAGGGAGAGAGAACATGAGATTGGGAAAGGGAGAGGGAGAGAGAACATGAGATTGGGAAAGGGAGAGGGAACATGAGATTGGGAAAGGGAGAGGGAACATCATTTTATATACACTGAACAAAAATATAAACGCAACATGTAACAATTTCAAAGATTTTACTGAGTTACAGTTCATAGGAAATCAGCCAGATGGAATAATTCATTATGCCCTAATATATGGATTTCACATGACTGGCAGTTAACCCACTGTTCCTAGGCCATCATTGAAAATAAGAATTTGTTCTAAACTGACTTGCCTTTTAAATAAAGGTAAAATTAAAATAAAAAAATGTTAGAGAAATTAACATTCAATTATCTGTCAACAGCTCTGGTGGACATTATTGCAGTCAGCATGACAATTGCATGCTACCTCAAAACTTGAGACATCTGTGGCATCGTGTTGTTTGACAAAACTGCATATTTTAGAGTGGCCTTTTATTGTCGCCAGCACAAGGTGCACCTGTGTAATGATCATTATGTTTAATCAGCTTCTGAAAATGCCACACCTGTCAGGTGGATGGATTATCTTGGCAAAAGAGAAATTCCCATTAAAAGGGATGTAAACAAATTTGTGCACAAATTGAAAGAAATAAGCTTTTTGTGCTAATGGCAACTATCAGGAATCGTTTATTTTAGCTCATAAAACATGGGACCAACACTTTACATGGTGCGTTTATATTTTTGTTCAGTGTAGCTATGTCAAATCGAATCAAATCAAATTGTATTTGACACGTGCAGAATACAACAGGTGTAAACCTTACCTTTTAACCAACAATGCAGTTCAAGAAATAGAGTTGAGAAAAGTTCAATAAGTAACATAAGAATATTACATAATAATAACAAGGGTATATACTGGCATGCATAGATATACATACTATGCATGCCAGTCTTTCTTGGCTAAGAGTTCAGGAGAGGCTGACTGCATCACTTCTTCGTTGTATAAGAAACATTAATGTGTTGAAAATCCCAAATTGTTTGCATAGTCAACTTCCACACAGCTCTGACACACACACTTATCCCACCAGACATGCCACCAGGGGTCTTTTCATAGTCCCCAAATCCAGAACAAATTCAAGAAAGCGTACAGTATTATATAGAGCCCTTATTGCATGGAACTTCCTTCCATCTCATATTGCTCCAATAGACAGCAAACCTGGTTTCAAAAAACAGATAAAGCAACACCTCGCGGCACAACGCCTCTCCCCTATTTGACCCAGATAGTTTGTGTGTATGCATTGATATGTAGGCTACGTGTGCCTTTAAAAAATGTACTGTATGTAGTTCTGTCCTTGAGCTGTTCTTGTCTAATGATGTTCTGTATTATGTTTCATGTTTTGTGTGGACCTCAGGAAGAGTAGCTGCTGCTTTTGCAACAGCTAATGGGGATCCTAATAAAATACCAAAAATACCTAAATATACAGGGGATTGGTTAGATTGTAGCCATCCAAAATGGCAGCCCATTTCAAGCTTATCTTTCTAAAAACAAACTATGTATTTCAGAGAATTCAGGCAAGTTAGCTGGCTAACTCCTTGATCTTGCGTTGTAGCAGGTTCGCAACATTCACTGGGGACACACATTCTGAAAATGCATTTTTGTACCCCCCAGTTTTATCATTGGAATGTGATACAAAACAACATAACGGTGTGGTTTAGGACCATGCGGATGCCTCTGGGCGGTCGGGTAGGCTGTTAGGAGTGTGGACATGTTTTGTAGCCTTTGTTTTGTCACGTTTCAGGAATAAATTAACTTGGCAAGCTTTCCCCAGTTGATGTCCCGTTAGAGAAAGAGCTGGCCAACAGTTGGTTTACATTACAGTGGCGACCCGTCATTCAGGGCAGGTGGGGCACCATTCTAGAAAAATAATAATATATATATAATGACGGGTCGCCACTGTAATGTAAACCAACTGTATATATATATATATATATATACATACAGTGCCAGTCAAAAGTTTGGACACACCTACTCATTCAAGGGTTTTTCTTTATTTTTACTATTTTACAAGGCAAAGGGTGGCTACTTTGAAGAATCTCAAATATAAAATATATTTTGATTTGTTTAACACTTTTTTGATTATTACATGATTCCATATGTGTTATTTCATAGTTGTGATGTCTTCACTATTATTCTACAATGTAGAAGATAGTAAAAATAAAGACAATGTCTCGTTCGTCGTAAAGGGGAGACCAAAGTGCAGCGTTATTCTAATAAATTCTGCTTTTATTGAAGGAAGAACACGAAGGACAGTTAAACAAAAACAACTTGACTCTATAACCAACGAGTGCAGACACAGGCAACTTCACATAGAAAATAACCCACGAAATACCCAAAGAATATGGCTGCCTAAATATGGTTCCTAATCAGAGACAAAGATAAACACCTGCCTCTAATTGAGAACCAATCTAGGCAACCATAGACATACATAAATACCTAGATGGAAACAACCCCATAAATCTACAAAACCCCTAGACAGTACAAAACCCCTAGATGAGACAGAAACACACATACCACCCTCGTCACACCCTGACCTAACCAAAATATATTTAAAAAAAACAAAGAATACTCCGGTCAGGGCGTGACAGATAACCCTTTGAATGAGTAGGTGTGTCCAAACATTTGACTGGTACTGTATATTTACCCAAAAATATATGGGAGATTGGAAATTATGCAGACAATTACATTGGAAGCCATAATCTATCTGCAATATTAAATCTGATCTACCCATAACATTTTTTAAATAATATGATATTATTATTTATTTATTAATATCTCCCCCCCACTTCTAAAACCAAAGTTTCGCCCCTACGTTGTAGTGTACCCCTTAGGAGATGGGAAAGTGAGAGAACAGGCAATAGGAAAGTGAGGGAGAGTGAGTACAGGAGATATGAAAGTGAGGGAGAGTGAGTACAGGAGATATGAAAGTGAGGGAGAGTGAGTACAGGAGATGAGAGAGTGAGTACAGGAGATATGAAAGTGAGGGAGAGTGAGTACAGGAGATGAGAGAGTGAGTACAGGAGATATGAAAGTGAGGGAGAGTGAGTACAGGAGATGAGAGAGTGAGTACAGGAGATATGAAAGTGAGGGAGAGTGAGTACAGGAGATGAGAGAGTGAATACAGGAGATAGGAAAGCAGTGGTGTAAAGTACTTAAGTAAAAAATACTTTAAAGTACTACTTAAGCAGTTTTGGGGGGTATTTATATGTTTGACTACTTTTACTTTACTACATTCCTTAAGAAAATATTGTGCTTTTTACTCCATACATTTTCCATGTCACCCATAAGTACTCGTTACATTTTGAATGCTTAGCAGGACATGAAAATAATCAAATTCACGCACTTATCAACTTAACATCTATGGTCATCCCTACTGCCTCTGATCTGGCGGACTCACTAAACACATGCTTCGTTTGTAAATGGTGTCTGAATGTTGGAGTGTGCCCATTGCTTTCCTCAAATAAAATAAAAACAAGAAAATGGTGCCGTCTGGTTTGCTTAATATAAGGAATTTTAAATTATTTATACTTTTACTTTTGATACTGTATATTTTAAACAAAATAATTTTATACTTTTATTCAAGTAGAATTTTACTGGGTGACTTTTACTTGAGTCAATTTCTATTAAGGTATCTTTACATTTACTCAAGTATGATAGTTGGGTACTTTTTCAACCACTGTGGGGAAGTGGGGGAGAGTAACTACAGGAGATGGGAAAGTGTGGGAGATTGAGAACAGGAGATGGGCAAGTGGGAGAGAGCGGGTGAGAACAGGAGATGGGCAAGTGGGAGAGAGCGGGTGAGAACAGGAGATGGGAAAGTGGGAGAGAGTGAGAGAGCGGGTGAGAACAGGAGATGGGCAAGTGGGAGAGAGCGGGTGAGAACAGGAGATGGGAAAGTGGGAGAGAGTGAGAGAGCGGGTGAGAACAGGAGATGGGCAAGTGGGAGAGAGCGGGTGAGAACAGGAGATGGGCAAGTGGGAGAGAGCGGGTGAGAACAGGAGATGGGCAAGTGGGAGAGAGTGAGAGAGTGGGTGAGAACAGGAGATGGGCAAGTGGGAGAGAGTGAGAGAGTGGGTGAGAACAGGAGATGGGAAAGTGGGAGAGAGTGAGAGAGCGGGTGAGAACAGGAGATGGGAAAGTGTGAGAGAGTTTTATTTTTTATTTTTTTTATTTCACCTTTATTTAACCAGGTAGGCAAGTTGAGAACAAGTTCTCATTTACAATTGCGACCTGGCCAAGATAAAGCAAAGCAGTTTGACAGATACAACGACACAGAGTTACACATGGAGTAAAAAGTACAGAGTACAGGAGATGGGAAAGTGTGAGAGAGAACAAGAGATGGGAAAGTGTGTGAGAGAACAAGAGATGGGAAAGTGTGAGAGAGAGTACAGGAGATGGGAAAGTGTGAGAGAGAACAAGAGATGGGAAAGTGTGTGAGAGAACAAGAGATGGGAAAGTGTGAGAGAGTACAGGAGATGGGAAAGTGTGAGAGAGAACAGGAGATGGGAAAGTGTGAGAGAGAACAAGAGATGGGAAAGTGTGAGAGAGAACAAGAGATGGGAAAGTGTGTGAGAGAGTACAGGAGATATGAAAGTGTGAGAGAGAACAAGAGATGGGAAAGTGTGAGAGAGAACAGGAGATGTGATTGTGAGAGAGAACAGGAGATGGGAAAGTGTGAGAGAGAACAGGAGATGGGAAAGTGTGAGAGAGAACAAGAGATGGGAAAGTGTAAGAGAGGGTACAGGAGATAGGAAAGTGTGCGAGAGAACAAGAGATGGGAAAGTGTGAGAGAGAACAAGAGATGGGAAAGTGTGAGAGAGAACAAGAGATGGGAAAGTGTGTGAGAGAACAAGAGATGAGAAAGTGTGAGAGAGAACAAGAGATGGGAAAGTGTGAGAGAGAACAAGAGATGGGAAAGTGTGAGAGAGAACAAGAGATGGGAAAGTGTGAGAGAGAACAAGAGATGGGAAAGTGTGAGAGAGAACAGGAGATGGGAAAGTGTGAGAGAGAACAAGAGATGGGAAAGTGTGAGAGAGAACAAGAGATGGGAAAGTGTGAGAGAGAACAGGAGATGGGAAAGTGTGAGAGAGAACAAGAGATGGGAAAGTGTGTGAGAGAACAAGAGATGGGAAAGTGTGAGAGAGAACAGGAGATGGGAAAGTGTGAGAGAGAACAGGAGATGGGAACGTGTGAGAGATGGGAAAGTGTGAGAGAGAACAAGAGATGGGAAAGTGTGAGAGAGAACAAGAGATGGGAAAGTGTGTGAGAGAGTACAGGAGATATGAAAGTGTGAGAGAGAACAAGAGATGGGAAAGTGTGAGAGAGAACAAGAGATGGGAAAGTGTGAGAGAGAGTACAGGAGATGGGAAAGTGTGTGAGAGAGTACAGGAGATGGGAAAGTGTGAGAGAGAACAAAAGATGGGAAAGTGTGTGAGAGAGTACATGAGATAGGAAAGTGTGAGAGAGAACAAGAGATGGGAAAGTGTGTGAGAGAGTACAGGAGATGGGAAAGTGTGAGAGAGTACATGAGATGGGAAGTGTGTGAGAGAGTACAGGAGATAGGAAAGTGTGAGAGAGTACATGAGATGGGAAAGTGTGTGAGAGAGTACATGAGATGGGAAAGTGTGTGAGAGTACATGAGATGGGAAAGTGTGTGAGAGAGTACAGGAGATAGGAAAGTGTGAGAGAGTACAGGAGATGGGAAAGTGTGAGAGAGAACAGGAGATGGGAAGAGGATTGTTTGATGAGTCTAATGAAGATTAATCACCCAGAGAGGCAGCTGTTGCCCCCCACCTCCTAGCAGAGATACAGGAAACTCATCTAATCTATCAAAGTGCTCATATTACAGCTGAGGTTTGTCGACAGGCGGTACGCAGACACTCCAAACAGATTGAGGTTGGTGCTGCAAACAGACAGAGACATCCCAGTCCCACTGGCTGTAAAGGGAGGTGACACTTTAAAAGTGGCCAATATGCTGCTCTAATTATCCTTATATAAATGATTGACACTAATGTCTAAGGCCATTGCAACAGACACGGGTGCATCTACATCATGGGAGCCAAAGGCAGAGCCCAGAAGACCACAGTAAGATCTACAAGGGATCTAATACTGGTAGGTTAATCTCCCCAACTCACAATGTCAGTGGCTCTGGGGTTGAGACCTTGTCTTGCAACCTAGAGGTCATAGGTTCAAATCTTATATCTGGCACTTCTGTTGAAAATTCTCCATGTCAAATATACAAAGAGAAGAGGCAAAAGTGTGATGAGTCAGTGGCTCTGGGGATAAATATCTACTTCGAAGCTAAGGGTTTGGGGTTCAAGTCTCATCACCTGTGCTTTTGATTAAGTTTATGCACCTATCAATGCCACAGAGTAAGGATCTTGCCACCTAAGCACGGGGTTGTAGGTTTGAAACCTAGGTGCCAGCTCCTGAGCATGGTTGCCTACTGAGGACTCTGCTGGTCAGTGAGTCAGAGCCACTTTGGGAGCTGCTGCCACACAAAGTGGCGTTGGCTGTAAAGGCAGAGGGGGGGGATTCCTGGGGTTCCCCCCTGCGTTTCCAGACAATAGGTTACTTTTTCTCCATAACGACTGCACTTTGAGGGGACCACAGGTATTCATCCTCATGAATTCTGATAGCCTTCCAACTATCCCAGAGCGTCAACACAACCAGGTGATGAGCCAGGGATCAAACCTGCAACCCTGCGCTTCAGAGGCGAGAACCTTTAACACAGAGCCACCGGCTCTTTCACACTCTGAATGTGAAGAGATACACACAAGCTAAGGACTGAACCCACAGCCACAGATTCCTCCACATATCTGTATATTTCAGATGGAAAGGCACCGCTGCAGAATTACATAACAGAAACCATATTCCAGGTCTGCATAGTAGATACAACTTCAATATAAGACAGTTACACACTAGCTGCCACTGCCATTACAGGAGACAAGTTGAGAAAGTAGTGTACTCATGACCTCTGGTGGACACGGTGGGAGTCATTCCAGAGAGCTCCACTAGTTCTGACTGAACTCTCCCCCTCTTCACCTTCCACAACACCTAAAGCCACGGAACAATAACGTAGGCCTCTATTCAATCAGGTGGGGCATTAACCCGCACTGGCTGACGTCCACATGGAGGATGTTTGGAGGTGTAACTGTGGTAGGAGATGACAGATCTTGTGCGTCACCAACCATTCCCTTCCTTATTATCCCAACTGCATTAGCAGTTCAAAACGGCGCTAGAAATTGTAGGCTCTATCGATGCTAGAAATAATTACAGGAAGTCAAGTGTTTCCCCTATACGTGTCTATGGGAACAGCTATACCAGACTAATCGAGGTGTAGACAATAGAACATCGCGCATTGACATGTTTGAACTTGTAACGCGGCTGCATGAACTTCTAACGCGGCTGCATGGGATTTGTCCGATATAAAGTTGGGTGTGGTTTCATTGCATCCAATGGCAGTGTCCGCGATAAAGTAACACAAGGAGCCACTTGTGGATCTCTAATGCGGTTCCACCTCCGGCACCGTCAAAATGACCGCTATGTGGATGTCGGCTAGCGCGGATCTTTTAGAATCTAGCCCAAGGTTTGAATCGAGCCAGGGCAGCAGTTTCAAATAAAAATAGTTCCCTGATCATTGACTTAACCATGGTATGGTTGATTGAAATCCTATGTCCAACTCTAAAGTCAAACCTCAGAAACTCCCCATCATTATAAGGAAGAGGGCAGGATGACCACACAGAGAGGGTTTGAAGGAGGGGTGTCCTCTGCATCACCAGATTTAGGTTGCAGGTTCAAGAGCATCCAATGAAAGTATGAGTAAAAACAGAATTCCTTATCTAGAATACAATCTCCACTTTGGTTTAGCAAACAAAAGCTTGAGGTTTAATTCTATATGTGGGCATCACCGCCGCTGCTCTAGTCTGGTGGAAGTGTCGCCGCCGTGTCGACTCTCCACAGTCGACTGGGCGGTGATCTGCAGGGTTCAGTCCCCGAAGTCTCCCCCTTTCCTTCAGAGCTGAGCTGTTCTCGACCCAACCAAACAGCCATGGCGATACGTCACTCGCTGTGGAATTGGAAGAAAGCATACTATGGCAACGGGAGATGTTGAGCCTGAACCTGACACAGACCAGAAACAACTTTGCCACACCTGGATCCAGAGGTTCCGGTGCCTTCTTCCTTGGGGGCTTCCCATTCAAGATCGGATCTGGAGGTACCCGTGTCTTCGTCCTCTGTTCTGTCTCGCTCTCCAGTGGCTTCTACCTCGGGTTCAGATCCTCGGAGCTCCCACCTTCATCAGGCCGTGAAGCTGCCTGAGAGACCGGCCCATTCAACATCACCAGCTGTCATCATAGGCAGCTCTATGGTGAGAAACATCTCGGGACCCAAGGCAAAAACCCTGTGCTACCCAGGAGCACGAGTACAGGACATAACAAGGCTGTTTCAGACTGTTCTACCCAGGAGCACGAGTACAGGACATAACAAGGCTGTTTCAGACTGTTCTACCCAGGAGCACGAGTACAGGACATAACAAGGCTGCTTCTGACTGTTCTACCACAGATGCCGGGAGCTGACACTGTCGTTGTCCATGTTGGGGTCAAACAACATCAGGAGGGCTAGCTCGGAACATCTGAAAATGGATTGTAAAAGAACTGATTTTAGCATTAAAACACTCCAAAAAACGGCCAATCATTTCAAGTCCAATACCATCATTTGGCCGCGGGTGTGAAAGATTCAGCAGACTGCTGGCATTACATGTCTAGCTAAAAGTTCACTGTAGCTCTGCTGGAGTCATTTTTATAGAAAACTTTGACAACTTCTGGAAACAGAAGATACTCTACAGGAGTAACGGGAGTCCACCCAAATCATCTTGGCTTCTGGACTCTTCTGTCCACGCATTTGAAGGCTGCGTTGAAACAATGATGTATCAATGACCCGAGACCAGCTCAGTTAATCCCTACCATTGTGACAATGAGTCATCATAATGCTGCATCAAATGTACATTATCCCAGGGGCGTTGGCAGACACAAAGTAAGTCACTTCATGTATGTCCCCCTAACTGCCCTGAATACCTCTGTTGATCCTACAACTATTGTATGCAGTAATCATGAGCCTATGAACCATATTTACACTGTTAGCACTGAAGCAGTGTGCCCTAGTAGGAAGACCACTTTGTGCAGCTCACCCTGCACTATCAGCTTCAATATTTATAGTATTGTTTATAAATAACATGAGCAAGTCTACTTCTGATAAGCTTTGCAGTAAAGCAATAAAAACAATCACGCAACCCAGCAAAGAGCTAAAATAAATAGTCCATATTAACATATGGAGCCTGAGAAACAAGGTCCGTGAAGTTAATAACTTGCTTGTAACAGATGACATTCATATTCTGACTCTCTCTGAAAGGCACTTAGATAACACCTTTGATGATACAGTGGTAGCAATGCATGGTTATAACATCTACCGAAAAGACAGAAATGCCAACGGAGGCGGTGTCTATATTCAGAACCACATTCCTGTAAAGCTTAGAGACGATCTAATGTTAAATACTGTTGAAGTAATATGGCTACAGGTTCATCTGCCTCACCTAAAGACCATTCTTGTGGGAAGCTGCTATACACCACCAACTGCTAACAGACTGTATCTGGATAATATGTGTGAAATGCTTGATAATGTATGTGATATCAACAGAGAAGACTATTTTCTGGGTGATTTAAATATTGACTGGCTCTCATCAAGCTGCCCACTCAAGAAAAAGCTTCAAACTGTAACCAGTGCCTGCCACCTGGTTCAGGTTATCAGTCAACCTACCAGGGTCGTTACAAACAGCACAGGAATGAAATCATCAACATGTATTGATCACATCTTTAGTAATGCTGTAGAAATGTGCTTGAAAGCAGTATCCAAATCCATAGGATGTAGTGATCACAATATAATAGCCATATCTAGGAAAACCAAAGTTCCAAAGGCTGGTCCTAATATAGTGTATAAGAGGTCAAACAATAGGTTTTGTAGTGGTTCATATGTTGAGGATGTAAAGAATATTTGCTGGCCTGTGGTGTGTAATGAGGAGCAACCAGACGCTGCACTTGACACATTTATGAAATTGCTTATTCCAGTCACTAATAAACACACACCCATTAAGAAAATTACTGTAAAAACTTCAATCCCTGTGGATTGATGAGGAATTGAAAAATTGGTTGAGATGAACGAGGCAAAAGGTATGGCAAATAAATCCGGCAGCACAACTGATTGGCAAACGTAGGACAAATTAAGAAATCATGTGACTAAACTAAATAAAAATAAAAACAAACTATAATATGAAACAAAGATAAATGATATAAAGAATGATAGTAAAAAGCTTTGGAGCACTTAAATTATATTTTGGGGAAAAAAGCCAACTCGGCTCCATCATTCATTAAATCAGATGGCTCATTCATCACAAAACCCACTGATATTGCCAACTACTTTAATGACTTTTTCATTGGCAAGATAAGCAAACTTAGGGATGACCTGCCAGCAACAAACTCTGAAACTACACATCCAAGTATATCTGGCCAAATTATGAAAGACAAGAATTGTACTTTTGAATTCCGTTAAGTCCGTGTGGAAGAGGTGAAACGTTTTGTTGTTGTCTATCAACAATGACAAGCCACCGGGGTCTGACAATCTGGATGGAAAATTACTGAGGATAATAGCGGACAATATTGCCACTCTTATTTGCCACATCTTCAATTTAAGCCTACTAGTGAGCGTGTGCCCTCAGTCCTGGAGGGAAGCAAAAGTCATTATGCTATCTAAGAATAGTAAAGCCTCCTTTACTTGCTCAAAGAGCCGACCAATCAGCCTGTTACCAACCCTTAGTAAACTTCTGGAAAAAATGGTGTTTGATACAATGCTATTTGACAGTAAACAAATTGACAACAGACTTTCAGCACGCTTATAGGGAAGGACACTCAACAAGCACAGCACTTACACAAATGACTGATTATTGGCTGAGAGAAATTGATGATAAAATGATTGTGGGTGTCACGTCCTGATCTGTTTCACCTGTTCCTGTGATTGTCTCCAAAAGTGTAAAAATACACCTTATGGAACAATGGGGACTGTGAAGAGACACACACAAAGGTACAGACATGCATACGGACACATTGTGATGTTGTTGTATGGTGGTATTGAACATTTTGTGTTGTGGATATGTGGTGGCGTAGGGATGTTATATGTTTTATCTTTAGCTCATTCAGTACAATCATAGTTCACTGTTTCATCTGTTTTATGTGTTATGTGGGTGCTTTGGTGTGTTTGGACCCCATGAAGAGAAGCTCCTGCTTTGGCAGCAGCTAATGTGGATCCCTAATAAATGCAAATACAAAATACAAAGGAAGGCCTTACTTTTGTTTTCTCATAGTACTTTAAACAAACTTTGTAATAACCAAATAGACACTGGATGTTTTGGGGCAAAATATTTATTCAATATATGTAGAGTTAATATACAAAACTTACATTTTCAGAAATGCTCCCAAAATGACTTACTGTTGGATTTATACAGTACTCTGCTGCCATCTGGTGACTATGAAGAAACATGCAGCTGGAACATGTTTTTATTCCCATTAGTCTGATCTGAACAGTCTCATAAAAACATTGAATGCTGTTAAACTTTATGCACCACTAAATAAGTATTTTCCTTCAAATAACAAAAGGCCACACTAAGTGCTACCTATCGCTTGTGCATGAATTGTAAAAGGTAAACCATTAAGGTTATGAGGTGGCTAGAGCCCATAAATGTGATCCACCATTACATGATTTCTATTGAAGCTTGGGTGTGTTGTTTGTTTACCTCTCCTGCTTGTTCCTATGCAGGCTCTCCAGTATGGGAAGCATCCTGGGCTCCTGGTGGGTGTTTGATTCCTGGTCCACACCCAGAGAACCCCTGTGTATCTGTGGGTCCACAGTCACCAACATGAAGGAGGATCATTAGGATGGAGACATCTGCCTCCACTTCTCCCCTGCTGGGATAGACAATACTATTCTTATTTTCTGAGGGCTGTACTTAAATGTCCCCCAGGAGTGTAATAAAATGATTAAATAATTTCTGCAAATAAAAACTGTACACAAAGTGAAAACAATCTACTAGTATCCCTCTGTGCATCAGTCAGGCAGCATACTGTGCTGTTTATTTGAGTAGTTACTCTTGTTGGGGCAGACTTGGTTTGCAGACACCGCTGCCACAATCACAGGCCTAATAGGCCATTAAATTAACACACACAGCGGGTGAACTGTGGGAGTGTCACACTCTCCCCAATGCCTTAACCTCGTTAGGCGTGACATTAATATAAGTGATGGGACATAAAGTGTGACACTAACACGGTGAGCGAGACAAGAGTTTCTAACTGGGAGAGATAGATAACGAGAGATTGCACTGATTACCACCTGTGACTCAGACTCCTAGACTAGCTAACTGTTCCCAAAAGAACACGGTGGTCTCGATCTCTTCTGTAAAGGGTTATTGACCCCTGACGCTGGTGAAATCGTTTCATTTGTTTGTTTGTGACTTCTCTACAGCACTCCTAGTTTGCTTTGTAATTGAACGAGGCTGCGGTTCATTGTCTGCCATAATGTGTGTTCAACAACATGTGACAAACACATAAATGCATACATTGCTTGACTAAATTGTTGTGACTGTTTCGGTATAGAATCTAGATGTTTGAAACCCATTAAAAGGTAATAAACATCAAAACCCTGCTACAGTATACCCTGTGTATTGTGTCTAGTCGCTTTATATAGTAACCTCAAAACAAACACGTCAAGGTGTAGACATTGCTAGTGACGTGTAGTGAAATCTCAGAACGATTTATTCTCATTTGAAGTCAGCCAAGGAGGCCACAGGCCCCCAGTTAGCATAACCTTTCAGCAGTCTCTATGTTCTTCCAATAACACTCTCAAAGGTAAACACTCTACCGCACTGCGCTGCACACATTATACACCATCTTTGTTTCTCAACGCCTCTGTTAGAAGAGGGCCACATCACTAGGAATCACAAGTAACAGAGTTAAGAACGTACCGTAAACTCCCTCCACAGCTAGCTAGAAATGTCGCCGATGGAGAATTCGAATGAGATATTTTTGGATAGCAGAAAGGGTTGGTACGTTGTCAAAGAGGGCAGTCGTGTGTTTGCGAGCATAGAATCACTGGTTCAAGCCTGGTATGGGGACAGGGACAGTGGAGGAAAGCAAAAATGTTAGCAGCGCACTGATGTCCGTTTCATACACACACAACAGAGCCAAACAGATTTGTATACTAAGACTACGACCCACACCGGGGCTGGTATAATATTAGACATCCAGTCCAGTATCTAGATGTGTCATAGAAAGAGAGTATCTGATATCATGCCTGTTTTAAAAAGTGGGTACTGTAGATAATGTACCTGGAAACTGGCAGGCATAAAATGATTAACGGGTTCTGTACAATACAATATGTGCCCATCCCCACTATCTGTGTATAAAAGCTTATCACTGTTCTGCAAACACAACTGCTCTGTTTGTTCTCAAGGGCCTTAGTCATGGGCTATTGGTACTGTGCAGTTTTGCAAAAACTTCAGATCATATGGATAGGTTCAGGCCATGTTATAACATTGTTTTAACATTCTATTTGTACCTTGTTATAAATTGATAATGTATCGATCAGATAATAAGTGCCTATTCAGGCTGACTTGGTTGTGCATTACAAGCAGTTTCCTCTCCCTCAGTGGGATCACTGGTATGTAAACACTATACAGTATAGATAGAGAACATCCTATCTCAGTGGACTGACTGAGTTTTGTGTGAAACAGTCCAGCCAAGCATAGTACAGTGGATACTTCACACTAAGAATAAATAGAGGTTGGTTTGTCTTGTTGATGGCCCGCTAAGATAAGAAGAGCGGTATTACTTTGCAGAATATACACTTTAGTAGTAATAACAGTGATCTTCAGCATTCAATAACAAATACAAGGGTTACGGCTATGAGTTGCTGGTTACAAATAATAACATAATAGCAGAATACATTTTGTGTAATATTTATATATATTTTTTTTAAAGTAGCCTATTCTAAATAACCTATAAAATATATAATACTTTCAGGCCACCTGATGCTTTCACTTGAAATGTATGATATGAGAACGCTGAGAAATAGTTATTTTAATATTTAATATCAATATCATGAATTTATACTATGCCAGGTTTATTAACAGGCTATTAGCAGGGCTCGTGCGCAGTACTTTTCATTATGCCTATGAAGACTACTTTTCCTTTGTTGGTAAGTGTTTGTCTGTCAATTAAAAAGGTGCAAGTGACAACTAGTGGTATTTTACTATTCGCCACCTATGTGCCGCAACCTCGTTTCGGATCCAACATGGCGGGTGAGATAAGCCTGTCGTGCGGCGCATTGCTACCTGGAGTGGGATCGATTGCACAGCGCCCTGCAGGGGTTCCATAGTGAGTTTGAGAAGTGTTCTGTTCTGGAAGAGCGCTGACTTCCTGGTACGGGACAATGGACATGTTTTACTCTAGTTTGGCTGGGAAAACACACGCAGCGATGTGATCAAGACGGACACGTCGAGTTAGAACAAGGTAAACCTGTCCTTCCGATTTTCGAAATGTTCTGGGAAATATAATTGATCAACTTCCCCGATATGGATACCAGTGTACTACTGTTGGCTAAACGCTAGCAAGCGGACTGCGGCTTTGATAGTGGCATACGTGATGGGAACCAGGGGCACGCGTTTGTGCAGTGTTCGCATTGAACGACTCGGTTTGCGGGATTATTCCAGTGTTTTGTTTACAATCGGGAATATGGTTTAATAGCTCCAAACTTTGTTCTTGTGTATATTCATCGAGGCCTACCTAGCCAAACCCCCGGACGGCCTCCTGCAGCAGAGTCGATGTTGGTAGACTGCAGAAACACTAATCAAGCTCTCCCATTGGTCACAGACTTGCATTCCGCGGCTCTGGTTGGCTTGGCTTTCCTTTCACTCATTTGACGTTTGTGGAGATTTCAACGATTCTCTTGTAGCCTAATTGATTTAAGGGGATCAATTGTAGAATTAAACGATTTGAATAAGAGTTATTGAATTGTATTTTGCACGTGTGGCTGTGTTGAGTAAATAAGGCGACCCATGTTTCTTTACCACGTCTGGGACTATTGGGTACTGTAGTAGCGATGAGCTGCATGGGAGAATGGGTATAGTAACGTATAGTACCTTTTGTAGCAGTGCCTCAATCCTATCCCGTTTCGGGATAATGCGGCTTAACACATTCTTGGCTTTACTGCTCGCCCGAAAAAAACTGCGTTGGGGATAGTTTGTAGCTATGTGCCACAAAGAGCGAACATGGAACTCGCAAACCGATATATTGTATTACAAATGCCACCCACGAATGAAAGTTTCCTGCCTGGCTTCCACCCAGAAGCACGAGAGCAGATCACACAAACAAATCATGTTTACAGTATCATACAGCAAGGCAATCAGCTATAGCCTACTGGCCTGTTTATGACAGGTAGTGGACGTTATGATATCTGGGAGAGAATATATTCGCGTTATCAGCTAT
Organism: Oncorhynchus gorbuscha; assembly: GCF_021184085.1. Classification (NCBI taxonomy): domain Eukaryota; kingdom Metazoa; phylum Chordata; class Actinopteri; order Salmoniformes; family Salmonidae; genus Oncorhynchus; species Oncorhynchus gorbuscha. The sequence continues at coordinate 8,624,034 of NC_060197.1, read as the reverse complement.
TGTGCTCCATTGTACCACTGTGCGGAACTGGCAGCGTTGTTGCTGAGTATCGCATTTCTCGTGCAGTGGCTCACGAGCCCTCCCCATCGTGTCTCTTGCCGCCGAATGGCCTGGACGATGAGGAATGGATTTGTTTACCTGTCACAGCCTCCTGCATCAAAGAAAGATACGCCATTTGCTGACAGATGCATCGTTTAAAGCCTTTTTTATATATTTTTATTAGCAATGAGTTATGTCGTGCTGCGGTTTCACATGCCACCCATAGGTAGGCTATGCCAATTACCATAGTGAGTATACAAATTCTACGCGTTGGAATTAGCCTGGAATTATCTGCATTAACAAACGCAACCTGGACTCAGGGGTAGACGTAACATAGTTCATGTGAATCTCCCTCCATTTAGTATATGTTATGTTTCGTTTGGTATTAGATGTGACGAATGGGGAAACCATTCACGTTTAAACAGCTGTTTTCTTTCTCGGTTTTCCATTCAAATTATACTAAATTCATTAAAATCCACGTGAATTCACATTGCAGATGGTCTACATCGGGCTTACTGCGGTGAGAGAAAATTGTATAATTTATGCTGCTGGTGCCCTTACTTTTTTCATGAGTGCCGCATGTATCTTGTCGTCATCCAATCACAAGTCATCAAACTGGTACTAGGCTACAGTCACAGAGCTAGACCCTCCCTATGGCAAGTTATTAGGATATACACTGCATGGCCAAAAGTATGTGGACACCTGCTTGCTGAACATCTCATTCCAAAATCATGGGCATTAATATGGAGTTCCAATTCATATTCAGGGCTCTGTTCAGGCCAGTCAAGTTCTTCCACACCGATCTAGATTAACCACTTCTGTATGGACATTGCTTTATGTACGGGGACATCGTTATGCTGAAACAGGAAAGGGCCTTCCCCAAACTGTTACCACAAAGTTAATATAATAAATAATAATATATGCCATTTAGCAGACGCTTTTATCCAAAGCGACTTACAGTCATGTGTGCATACATTCTACGTATGGGTGGTCCCGGGGATCGAACCCACTACCCTGGCGTTACAAGCGCCATGCTCTACCAACTGAGCTACAGAAGGACCAGAAGTTGGAAGCACAGAATTGTCTAGAATGTCATAGTATGCTTTAGCGTTAAGATTTACCTTCACTGGAACTAAGGGGCTTAGCCCGAACCATTAAAAACATCCCCAGACCATTATTCCTCCTCCACCAAACTTGACAGTTTGCACTATGCATTCGGGCAGGTAGCGTTCTCCTGGCATCCCCCAAAACCAGATTAGTCTGTCTGTCTGCTAGAATGTGAAGTGTCATTCATCACTCTAGAGAATGGGTTTCCACTGCTCCGGAGTCCTATGGCGGCAAGCTTTACACCACTCCAGCCAATGCTTGGCATTGTGCATGGTGATCTTAGGCTTGTGTGCGGCTGCTCAGCCATGGAAACCCTTTTCATGAAGCTCCCGACGAACAGTTCTTGTGCTGACGTTGCTTCGAGAGGCAGTTTGGAACTTGGTAGTGAGTGTTGCATCCAAGGACAGACCATTTATACGTGCTTCAGCACTCGGCTGTCCTGTTCTGAACTTGTGTGGCCTACCACTTACAGGTGACTGTATTGTTGGAAAGGTGCCAATGCTTGTCTATGGAGAGTGCATGGATTTGTGCTCAATCTTATACACCTGTCGACAATGGGTGTGACTGAAATAGCCGAATCCACTAAGTTGAACTGGTGTCCACATACTTTTGCCCATGCTGTTGAAATATAGGCTAATCGATGTAAGATGGAATTAAAATGACACAACTAAAATTTAAATGATAAGGACCATCTACACCAAGAGCCAACAGGTAAGCTATAATGAATCATCTGAATGGAGCTGTTATTTACTGTCGGTTTCGGAAGGTGAGTTATGTAGTCTCAATTAGCCTAGCTAACGTTAGCTAGCTTAACCAACGTCTCTGTTTGATGCAGTCAAAACAGGTACTATGTAATCAAATGAGATTATAAATAACTAGCAATAAGTGAGTCTACCAGCGCGAGTCAATCTGGTTGCTATCTTTCTTCTCTCTTCCTGCTCCCCTAGTCACAAACATTTGAGCTGCTGCTCTGCTTCGAGCCTCTCGCTCTTCCTCATGTGCTACAGCTCCTGTTAATAAAGTAGCAAACATTTATTTTTCTCCCAACATTACAGTGTTGTTGCATTATGTATTTGTTAAATTAAATTATTTTCCCTTTATGATGATGATCGGGACCTGTTAGTGGTAATTGTGATAACTGCACTGTGATTTTAATTTTGTGAAGAAAAACATGTTTTTCAGTAAGGGATTTTTTTCTGAAAGTTAGGATCCCAATTTGGTTTACATTTTTAATGTTTAAATGTTCACACCCCTAAATGGTATGTATTAATTTGTGGATGTCCATCATCCATTTCGTACGCTATGTTATGAATTGCAATTTGTACGCTATGTTACGAATTTGCCATATGTTATTATGTTACAAATCTCAATTTGTTGTGGCTAACGTTGGCTAGATGGGCTAACGCTATCTCTAGCTAGGTTACTGCTTACCTTTTACTGCCCTTCATAAAATGAATACCCAAGTGTCCACACAGATAGCTGTGAATAGGCATGCTGATGAAGGGCATTCAATGTTAAGCAGTGGGAGTTGGAGCTATGGTAAGTATTGTTTGTTGGTGCAGACAATTCCAAGCATTGATGAAGTTGTGGCTCATGGTGAGTTGTTTATTATCGATGCAACTCTGTGCTGGAGTCCATTAATATTGATGGGCAAAGCATCCAGATGTAGCCATTTAGCGAGCTTAATTATCCTAGCTACCTGTAAAGCAAATGCAAATTGGACTCTAAAAGTGTATTTCCCCCTATTTATACCTACATTTCTCACCTCCCAAATGAATCTAGGTAGTAGCCACTTCACACACAGTTAGACCTATAGACAGAATATTGAGTAGTTACACAAGAAAGAAAGAGCTCATACCTGCCCTGCACCACCTGTAGAGCTCGGTTTATTTGTTGCAACAGGTGATTTGGACCGGATAGGAAAGTAGGCCTATACGGATATAACTTTTCTATCTCAACCGTCACCCCCCCTTTCCAATATTAGAATCGTCCTGATAAAAAAAAAAGTAAGTGAATGAATGAATCATCACCAGTGTTGCATCCTATTTATGTCCATTCATTAATGTGGTACTACTGAGCCTATTATCTACTACTGCATAGAATACCATAGTTTACGGAATCAAAAAACAACAACTTTTTGTTGATCAAGTTCTATTTAAAATAACCCTAGTGCCATTTCAAACATGTTTTCTTATTTCACAGTTCTTGGACAATGCTAAGGATCTCTGTCTTTCTGCCCTGATACCAGGACAGTGAGGAAACAAAGCAGCGTGCAGTAGTCAGGCAAGAGTTAGCAGCCACAAATAATCTCATCTGCCCCTCTCTGTTTTATACACACACACACACACACTTTTCCACGTGGGCTCTGTACACAGTTGGCACAAAGAGCAGTCGTGCCTCTTGTAATGCCTCTCCACAGAGTGTAGAGAACTAGTGTGTAGATGTCTGTTTGTAATGAAAGAGCAGTCTGTTTGTCCGTCTGGGCAGTGTCTTGTGTGAGTTGGAGGGGTTTCTTTGACTGCCTGAAAAGCTGGTCCCGGCTGAGCTTCCGTAGCATAGCAACCAGGCCTTTGCTATGGCTTCTCTGTAATAAAAAACACAGTCTGAAAAATGGTGCTGTGGGCACTGAGTGGGTGGAGGATTCGGTTTCTCCACTTCCCCACACAGAAAACATTGCCAGAGAAAAAATGCCCTTTATATGTGACCTTAACTGTGCGTGTGTGTGATCAAACGGGTCAGCCCACACTGATAATAGTTAAATAGATTACAATAATTTACACACACACACACACACACACATCCTGCCTCTCAAACACACACACCACATGTTTGAGAGGGTATGGTGTTATTACATTCCCCTTCTCCTCTCCAGGCGCTGGCAGAGCTCCACGTGCCAGTCTCTGGTGGGTGCTTATGCCCGCTGGCACATTGGTCTGCTTTATATCTGCCTGGCCTTGGAGTGGCCGGCCCACACACAGCACACCAGATGTTGGTGCAACCTCAAGCCAAGCTCTGTGCGAGTGTGTGTGTGTGTGTGTGTGCGTGTGCAAGTGTTTGGCAGCCTCCATTGCTTGTACGCATGGATGCTCATTTGGCAGTACCTGACGCTCTCCTTTCTGCCAGGGTACCCCTCAGTCCTTGGAGAAGGAAGAGAGGTCCATCCACTGATCACTACACCCCACCCCTGCCCCTAGCCCATATCTCTCACTCTGCCTTGGGCCAATGTTCCTTTATGCCTGACCTTCTCAGCTTTGGAGAGTGATACTACTAACTCCATAATAATACAGAGTTGTGCCTATTTTAACAGGGCTTTGAGGTCCCTCTGCCCCCTCAATCTTCCTGTAACATTACTGTTGATTGGCTGTTCAGTAATGCTGCGGTTGATTGGCTGGCTGTAGACCTGGGTCAGGGCAGAGGTGAACATATTGTCTGGTTTCCCTTATCCCAGTTCACTGCCTTAAAGCTAAGACTCTCAGCCCACACACTCAGGCCTGAGTCCAACCTATTAACCCGTTGTTTTCCTTAGCTAGGTCTTTGCTGACTGAATCACAGCAGGTGTACGCAACATGTCTGGCTGACTAGATTAGAGTTCGACCGATTATGATTTTTCAACACCGACATCGATACCGATCTATTGGAGGACCAAAATAAAAAACCGCAAACTTGGACTCGTCAAACCAAAAGACAGATTTCCACTTGTCTAATGTCCATTAAGACATTAAGAAGTCTCTTCTTCTTATTGGTGTCCTTTAGTGTGGTTTCTTTGCAGCAATTTGACCATGAAGGCCTGAAGAACTTTGAAGAAACGTTCAAAGTTCTTGAAATTTTCCGCATTGACTGACCTTCATGTCTTAAAGTAATGATGGACTGTCATTTCTCTTTGTTTATTAGAGCTGTTCTTGCCATAATATGGACTTGGTCTTCTACCAAATAGGGATATCTTCTGTATACCACCCCTACCTTGTCACAACACAACTGATTGCCTCAAACGCATTAAGAAGGAAAGAAATTCCACAAATTAACTGTTTAACAAGGCACACTGTTAATTGAAATGCATTCCAGGTGACTACCTCATGAAACTGGTTTAGAGAATGCAAAGCTGTCATCAAGGAATTATCAGTACATTATCACTTATCACAATTATATGCACAAAGCAAAATGTCATTGTATAGTTAGATGCGCAAAGCAAATCTCATTCATATACATTGTGTACAAAACATTATGAACACCTGCTCTTTCCATGACATAGACCAGGGATGGGCAACTTTTGATGAGACCAGTTCTACTCAATTTGACAGCTTTCGAGCCCATATTAGGAAGGTGTTCTTATTTTTTTGTACACTGTGTATACCCCTAATATTTACAACTTGGATTCATGAACACAGTTGTAATTATTGGCATTTTTGGATTGACACATGAAACTATGTCAGCGCTTGTTTGTCTTCTGTTAATTAAAGCTGGAATCCTTAATTGGTGAAACTGCCACGTCTGTTTGGGGAAATTGCAACAATGGGGAAATTACTGCAAACAACAAACATTTTTTTTCTCCCTTCCTCAGACAGCATTGCACACACATTAGGACAGCACAATATGCACTGCAATTTATTTCATCACGCTACTGAATTCCCCTCTACTCCATTTTCATCAACAAAGAGATAACAAAGGCGCTGGGGGCGAACAGTGGAGTTGTTTCCCCCGATGGCGATTCCATCTTAAGAGTTTTTTTGACCTGTGCTCGACCAACAACGGAGGTCTCTAGGAAGAATCGGATCCTCTGTGGCTTCTGCCCTGTTGTGTCATGGCAAAATGAGCCAGATAATTGACCCCTCCCTCCCCCTGCTTGGCTTGCATCTGCAGCACTATCCAATCACCTGTTATTACCCCACCACAGAGGAACACCACTGTCACCAGATTATGGTTATTTAGTTTGGTGGGCCGGTGGCTGGGGCTTATGGGTACACACACACACACACACGCACGCACGCACGCACGCACGCACGCACGCACGCACGCACACACACACACACACAGGCCTGGTCACTCTCACCGCACCCTGTCTTACTAGTTTAACTATGACACTAATGACCATGCCAACTGTCATCTCTGATCCTCTTCATCGGGGTGTGTGTGTGCCCTGCACGTACTGTGTTTGTGTCATGGAGCACGTCACTCCAGGCGTGTATGGCAGTGAGGTGGACAGGACATAGGATAGATTGTACCCATCATGGAGTCAGTGACGCAGGCCTAATGTGATTCCTCATATTAAAGACCTAATGATATTTCTGAACGTTATAATGATTTGTCTTCTTGACAGTGTGTCGCCACTTAAAAAAATGTGACCCATTTGTCTCTGAAATATCAAATGTGTTTGAGCACCTATTTAGTTTCGCTCATTTGAATGACTCCTTCTCTGCAGGTCATGAGTGCCTCTAGGAGGGCACCTGTGGAGAACGACCGCACCTGTCCAAAACCCCACCTGGGCCCTGCCCTGTTCCCCAACCCCGGCCTCCACTATGAGTAAGTACCTATAACCCCTCACCATGCCCCTCAACAACACAGCCAGGGCTATCATAGGTCACTACCCTTCTCACACCATCTAGCCGGCCTGAACTGTACTGTGCCGGCCTGCACAGTTTCGCACTGTTCGGTTCAGCTCACTAGTGGGAAAAGTCCTTTTTATCGTTGGTAGCTATTTGATGTACTCGTCTGGGTAGAAGCTGGAGAAAAGAGAAGTAGCTCGTTGCTATGCTTCTGTGATCCACAGCGCTCCACTACATGTGGCCTATGGATGCTTCATGTGGAGAGGTGTTAAATGGGCTCAGTCTGTCTGCACCTCCTGCTCCCTGTGGCTGAACCATATGGCAGAGAGGAGAGAGTGCTGCGTCCTTGACTCGCCACGGCAATCACCCATCAATCAGCCCCGCAATGCATGATGGGTAGGGGCATGGGGTGTAGCAGGTGTGTGTGTGTGTGTGTGTGTGTGTGTGTGTGTGTGTGTGTGTGTGTGTGTGTGTGTGTGTGTGTGTGTGTGTGTGTGTGTGTGTGTGTGTGTGTGTGTGTGTGTGTGTGTGTGTGTGTGAGTGAGTACAGCTGTGCCTGGGCCATCTTTGTCCATGGTGTTGAAACTGACAGTGTCTAATGGGACATGCTGCATTCTATGGAAAAGTGAGCTGTGAATCACACCATGTCTGAGCTTCTGCTCAGTTCTATGTTAAGATATTGCACTTGGAATGTGTCTTGGCTCAGAATACATGGGCAATAATTAAGAGCTTTGTGTGTGTGTGTGTGTGTGTGTGTGTGTGTGTGTGTGTGTGTGTGTGTGTGTGTGTGTGTGTGTGTGTGTGTGTGTGTGTGTGTGTGTGTGTGTGTGTGTGTGTGGTGTGTTTTGCTGAGTGTGAATTAAGTTAGCGGTATCAAGGGAATGAAAAGGTGTGTCCACACTCATAACTAAAACATTGGACAAACAAAGTTATCTGGCTGTTTTCTGGATATCTTCTTTCAAAGGGGACTTTTCCCACGGCTCTTTATCAACTCGAATTCCAGATTCAACAAAGCAAAAAATATTTAAGAGCATTTCAGATAGAATGTATTGCATAGAGCTGGCCTGATTGTCCTGTATGTCCACATCTATTATAGTAGAACATGTCCGTTCCATACAGTTGCATTTCTATCTGCAGTGCTCTGAGTAGGCTAGGTCTCTGGCTGGTGCCGAAGGGTTGCTAGTAGGTTACCGGGGCAACCGTGTGCATGTGAGGTGTCCACTGTAAGGTGATTGGATTAGCCAGATGCTGTGGAGGGGAGTGCTGAGAGAGTAAACTCGACTACTGCCTTTTCCTCTGCGCGCTCCAACGCTCATAAACATGCAGGGCAAGCATGGGACCGTGCGCGCATGTTTGTGATCTGTGCTTATGGTCCACAAGGTGTCTGATTTTGAGTGATGGATGAACATGTAATTGATAGTAACAGACGAGAGATACCTGCCAGGAACTTGGTGCTAAGCAGGTATTTATAGCTTACGTCCGCTGCTCTGTGCTCTCACACTGCAAACTGGGCTATTAGGGTTAGGAGAGAATTGGGCGGGAAACCACTCACGGAACACACTTGGTGATTTCTCACTAAAGTAGTCCCCCCAAAAAGACCATGATTTTTATGAAATTTCAACCATTGAAGCTTTTTTTTGAGGGAGGATTGTAGACATATATTTGACATTAGTATATTAAAGCATAATATATGAATAATGAATATAAATTGGACATTTTGCCCTATACACTGCCTCCTTTTAAGACTCCATCGTGTTTAATCTGTGGGTGCTACAAAGTAAAAGTTGGTGTCATATGAAGCTTTACCACTTGCTCTGTGATATGAGTAGTATTTTGAATTCAATAACAAATGTTTCTTTATATTGTTTTACAAAATATACTCTACAGGCATTTCAAAGTTCCAGAGTGTGTATCAGAAAAGTGTAGTGTGTGTGTCTGTTTTGTGCTCAGGCCCTGCGTCGCCTATTACCAAGGCCCCACTTTTCCTGCTCTGATAAATGCTGAAAGGCCTTTCCAGCTTTGATCCCTTACTTCAGTGAGAACACAAATAGCACAGCTACAGAGTCAGTCAGGCTGCACCAAAACAACAACCACTAACAACCCAAACCACTAACATAACACCCTGTTGTAACCCCATGGGAGAAGCTGATAGTACGGTCACGTATTGTACCCCAATGTGCTTTCCCGGCACACAATGTGCTTTGGGATAAAATGGCTTTGGTAAATTCACTCGCTGATTGTGCCCTCTCGGCGTTGTTGATATCCCTAGTTAATTACCCTAATTAGCCTCCACCCGCCCGTTAGCCTGTAGGATGGGGAGATGAGGGGGGTTTGCTCTCCCTAACGAGTCTGTTAATGAGCGACGGTCGATGGGTGATGACTGACTCATTCTGGATGGAGTCATTTCCTGTGCATTTGGAAAGGAGGAGAGGACAGGAGTTGTCTTTGCATCACACAAAGTTTTGACAGATACAAGATGTTGGCTTTTGTGAAGCACTTGGAGCAATAGGTTAAAAAAACACTACATAAATGAATTGAATTATTACTATTTTAATATCAGAACCAGTATCCAATTGTTTTCTGAGGTAAATGAAAAAAGCACAGAGTTCCCATTGTGTTTTCACCAACAACAAAAAACCTGTTTACTGTTTTAATGTGAAACATGCGTTCTCACAGTGAAGAGAAGTTCTGTCTTCGCCTTGAAATGGCTGGACTGTGAATGCTTATACACAGGCCCCTAGGTTAGTGCAGAGGTCTTTCAGTAGTGTAGATATCAGTCACCAGAGTGCTCTCTCCATCCCCCCTCTCCCTACTGACCAGCCATGTTTGATAAACAATCCAGACTTCACATGTCTGTGTTATGGAGGTGGAGATGAAAGGGGGAGTGATGTATGTTACCAGATGTCTAGCTATCACCTGTCTCCCCTGCCCCTCTCTCTGTCTCTGCCCCCACTCTCTCTGTTTCTGCCCCCACTCTCTCTGTCTCTGCTCCCACTCTCTCTGTCTCTGCCCCCACTCTCTCTGTCTCTGCCCCCACTCTCTCTGTCTCTGCCCCCACTCTCTCTGTCTCTGCCCCCACTCTCTCTGTCTCTGCCCCCACTCTCTCTGTCTCTGCCCCCACTCTCTCTGTCTCTGCCCCCACTCTCTCTGTCTCTGCCCCCACTCTCTCTGTCTCTGCCCCCTCTCTCTCTGTCTCTGCCCCCACTCTCTCTGTCTCTGCCCCCACTCTCTCTGTCTCTGCCCCCACTCTGTCTTTCATGCGGCCGCTTCCTCTTTTTCTCCTTGTCAGAGGAGAACTGATCTGATGTCATTCGGTAGCTAGCGTGCTGTTGGGTCCACAGTGGCTAGGCGTGGTGCAGACTAGGGTAATTATCTCCTCTAAAGCCTCATCTGGTCTCCATCTGCTGGGCACTGAGACAGCACCGCTAGCCTAGTATGCTGGCTACCACTGCTCACTGACAGCCTGATAACACTAGCCCTGTTGTCATGGGGAACATGCTAACAGACTACTGGAACACACCAATATAGGATTTCACTTTGACAGAACAATAATGTTCCGAATGCAAATCCAGGCCCCCAAAACACTAACCGGCTAATCCTGGGACCTGTTCATGCTGAGCAGGGCAGAGTGGCTATCTGCTAAAATGCTAACACTTGGCCCTGGTTAAAAGCAGTTGGCCTCCAATCCATTAACATGCTAACTTGGCACAGTCTAGGGCTATACAATCTCTAAACCGCTAACATGGGAAGTCTCAGCACTGATTAAGCAGAAGTCTCCAACCGCCTGGTCCTCTGTCTCTTGGTGTAGGGCCAGGCCTGCTAACATCCCTCTGTCTCCGGACAGCTCTGCTTAGCACAGCAAGACTCCAGCATTCCCTCAGACTGACACTGTCACAGGGATAATTACTAGAGAGAGGTATTTGTTTGAGGGACAAAGCCCAATTTGTGTTGTACAGGTTAGACTAGTTCATCTATCCCACTTGGGCTGTGTGCTGAAGAAGTAGAGAAGTTTGTGTATGGGAGAGTGCACGTAGGTGTTAGGTAGGTCGATATTTTTTGTACAAAATGTAAATGATTTATCTTCCATTGAAGGTGTCACCTCTAACAGGCAGTTTGTTGTTGTAGCTATAGATGGGTTAGCTGACAACGTCATGACAACGATGTGCACACTTCAATGGGGCAGAAGTCAGTGTGTTGTTGTGGTTCTGGATGGCCAGATGACTAGCAACAATACGAAGCTGCCATGTGGCGAATCGTAGGTGGTGCGTTTCAGTGAGTTTTATCTTGTTCTTGATACATAGTTTCGTTTTTGAGGTGTTTTGACTGATGTCCGTGCTAAATATGTCAAAATTCCGCATTCTAGCTAACCAACAACTGTAGCGATGTATTCGAGAGACAAGTAATCATCGTGCAAATGTATTTTTTCCAATAAACATTGGAGACAAAATATAGTTTGCATGTTGTCGACATTCTAAGCCAATCCCGTCTGTTTTGACTTGGTTTTGTTGCGAAACATTCAACCCGTCTATAACTGGAGCAACTGGCTGCAATGGGTTGTAGCTGCTGCTGTATAGAGGTAGTAGCATTGCTGCATTGCAGTGTTCAACTAGTGTTATGTTTTGGGCTTTAGTACGGTAGTGTTTATGTCCTCTCCCATATCCTCTGATCTCAGTTCCTCCTGTGGAGCCGTAGTCTCAGTTCTGTGTTCACAATGGAACCAAGTCTCCCACTCCACTGACCTGGCTTCCTGTTGCTCTCTCTCTTTCTCTGTCTCTCTGCTTTTCTCTGTGGACCACAGCATGTAGCTGATGACATGTTGTGATGGGGGGGGGGGGGTGTGTCTCGCAGGTATGTTACGGTTGGAAACCTTCCGGTAAATTTTCCATGGGAAGTTAAGCCTGGGAATTTTTCTTAAATTCATCAAAATATAACAGTGAACCTTTTTTTGTGGGATACACATAAGGCAATTCTAGGTATTGTGGCATATGTTGGTTAAACTGTTCCCAATTCAATGGAATTGCAACCCCCATTCTTCCATCACATGTACAGCTGATTCTCAAGATCTTGCACACTAATGAGATGCTATTGAGCCCACACTACTACACCGTCTGAGCCAAGGACTACATACTTTCTGGTAGGTTTTGATTACCATACTGCGTGGGGTGAATATATTTTATGACATGCATGATTTTTTGTTAACTAGTAAATAGTAGCCTACAGCAAAGTGTGTTTAAATCATTTCTAACTTGCTAACAATTTCTGCTAGTTAGTTTTTTGCTACCATGTGTGTTTTAGCTTGATTGAGTGTTAATTCACCTGTTTCCATACATTTTACATTTTAAAACATTTATCTTACAAAGGAGTTGTTTAATCTTACTGCTTAACTATTTATCTGTACATGGAATTGCATTTGCATATTTTTTACACATTTCTTTCCTAAGCTTTACAGGAAAATGCCACAGGCACTATCTGATGTGTGGATACATTTCACTGCAGCTAATATAGAAGGGAAAGCTGTACATTTGCTAATACTGGGCCAAATCATATGTGAAGAATGCAACAAAGATGCAGAATCATCTGGCCAAGTGCATGAAGTTCATTCACAACAATCAACCTCTGACAAAAGTCCCTCTACTTCTATTCGAGGTGAAAATTATGAATCAGACACCTTATCGATATCAACAGCTCATGGTCCTCCTCGAATCAGAGTTTTTTTTTTGACTCAATGGAGGAACGTTGTAGAGAAATGCGGATGAATGTCTTGCTCGAGCTGTGTATGCAAGTGGTTCACCTCTGATGCTCACAGGCAATGTGTATTGGAAGAGATTTCTGAATGCTCTTTGCCCAGCATACACCCCTCCAACCAGACCTGCTTTTTTTACTCATTTGCTGGATGCAGAGTTTCAACAGAGTTCAAGTGAAGGTCAAGCAAATCATAGAGAAAGCAGACTGTATTGCAATCAACTCTGATAAGTGGTCAAATGTCCGTGGGCAAAGAATAATTAACTACATCTCCACCCTTCAACCAGTATTCTACAAGAGCACAGACACAAGGGACAATAGACACACCGATCGTTACATTGCAGATGAGCTTGAAGGCAGTCATCAAGTTATAGCAGCAATCTACCTCACCAAATAAAGTGAGAAGAATAAGAGCACCACATTGCAGCTGCCTAGCAACACTCGTTGGGATGGTGATATCATCATGTTTGACAGTCTCCTGGAGGGGAAGGAGTCTCCAAGAAATGGCCGAATCAGTCTGCCAATATGGACTGCCCCATCAAGAGAAGCCTCCTGGATGATTTGTTTTGGGAGAGAGTGGTAAGCAGTCAAACCTATAGTAGTAGCCATTGCACAGATTGAGGGAGACAATGCCATCATGTCTGACGTTCAGACTCTGCTTGCAGATGTAAGAGAAGAAATCAGTACTGCCCACGTCACTGTTGCTCCAAGCAGAGGGAAAAAATAAAATGTCAAAGAGCGTGAAGACTTCTGCCTGAAGCCCATCCACGCTGCAGCAAGAGCATCCTGTCTGGTGCAGAGATCAACAAGGCATATGGTGTCATCACTACCGTGTCTCGCCACCTTGGCCTGGATGAGGGCAAGGCTCTTGGCAGTCTGGCAAAGTTCACTTCTAAGCAAGGGCTTTGGGATGGAGATGCAGTATGGGAGCCGTGCCAACATATCTCATCAGCCACCTGGTGGAAGGGACTTTGTGGATCTGAGGCTCTTTCCCCTGTTGCCTCCATCATCCTCCAAATCGCACAAACATCAGCCGCCTCAGAGCGCAACTGGTCCTTGTTTGGGAACGCACACACCAAAGCACGCAACATGCTGACCAATACAAGGGTTGATGAATTGGTGGCCATCAGGGCAAATTTGAGGCTTTTTGAGCCTGACAACGAGCAGTCCTGAACAAGGTTGGAAAGTGACAGTGAAGATGAGGCCTCAGTCTGATGTTCAAGAGGTGGCCATTTGAGGAGGTCCAGGGAGAAGACATGGAAGCCTGAGAGGAAGATAACCAAAGTTTTAGAAAATGTTTTTGGGAGATGCGATGGATCATTGGGGTTCATACATTTTTCCCTTTTCTTTTGTTGTTCAGTGAAATCATCCCAAAGGAAGAGTCATCTCATTTAATTAAAAGTTCAATTCGTAACTAAATATTTTTTTGTTTCTATTGGAAGGATTTAATCATTTGCAATTATGTCTACTTATGATAAGGTCAAATGTTTTTGTTTCTGTCTCCAAATGATATGGTAAATATATCCAATGCAAAAACCATTTATATTTAAATGGTATTAATATTAATTTGCATATATTTCTGTTAATTGCCATATATTCCCATTAATTCCCACGGAAAGTTTCCACCTCTGAATATTCCCCAAAATGTGCAACCCTAGTCGGGATGTGTGTCGTTCGGGGGAACAGGAAGGAAGCCTCACAGGAATATGATTACATCTAGCAGTAAACACAGCAGGAGGAGGAAATGGATCCACTGAGCTATCCTTAGGGCATCTCACCAGTGGAGGAGGGACAGGGGAAACATACTGGGCCACACACACACACACACACACACACACACACACACACACACACACCCTCACTCGTTCACATGCATACAGTACACACTTACTGACCGACACACATACATATAGTACACAGTTACTGACTGACACACGGAATCCCAATCTCTCACGCTAAACTACTTGCACGTGCAGACACTCAGCTATACGTGTGAGGACTTTTTGTGGACCAACAATTCATTCCCATTCAAAGTCCTATTTTCCCTAAACCTGACCCCTAAGCCTAAAATAGCCTTTTTACAAGTGAGAATCGGCAAAATGTCCTTCTCTGAATTTTTGTTGGTTTAAGTTTCTTGTGAGAACTTCTGGTACACACAAGTATAGTAAAACATTTACACACACACACACACACACACACACACACACACACACACACACACACACACACACACACACACACACACACACACACACACACACACACACACACACACACACACACACACACACACACACACACACACACACACACACACACACACACACACACACACACACACACTCATTCACTTGCTGACACACACAAAAAATAAATAAATATATATATATATATATATATATACAGTAATTGTGGTGACTTTTCTACTGCCATAAGGCTTGTTGTTGGCCTGTCATGGGCTGTCTAGTCTGCATGTTGCCATGGTGACGTCTACTCCCAGCTCTACCCTGGCACCCCGCTGCTCCTCACAAAGTTGAACCTATCAATACTTAATGTGTGGCGTTGAGTTCAGACGGATTGGGTCATGCACTATGTATAGAACCCTGATTAAGGATTTAAGGAGCTGTGCTTGTCTTTGGGGACAGGCTGAGCCTTTATTTCACATCATGTTTACTCACTCCGTTACTCCACTCTCTCAGGACGCATCCCAAAAGGCACCGTATTCCCTATATAGCCCACTACAAATGTATCTAGTTCAAACTGACGGCTTACTTGCCTCGTGTTTGCTTTCTGTTTCGCTGTGAAAGCCTCGTATAAACGACATGGCTGTTCGACTGAAAGCGGTGTGGTGGTATATCTTGACTGAATTGCTCCTGTATACCCGCTGTTTATGAACAGGACTCGTAGCTCTGTACTGCAGGACATGCAGCCACACACTCACACACATTTGTGGTGTACATTTGTGTAATTGTGATGAGGCGAATGCATGAGACAGGCAAGCTGTAAAACCCACATTGCCGACACTGCAGAATACACAGGCACGCTCAGAAATAGCTGGTGCTGAGACAATCGTTCCCGTTTCTAGTGGCGAGGACACGACACACCTTAACCAATGACAAACCATAAACTCTACTACACTCTATGACAAATGGCCAAACCATTCACACCTTATGAGCAATACCAGCCCCCACCTCCACTGACTAATAGCAACCTGATCTCACCCCTATGACCAATAACAAACAACACACCCACCCCACTGAGCATCGAGTAACCGCACACACCCTCTGACAACTGAGAAATGGCGCGCAACCCGTCAAACGGATCGTATCGACCAATGTCAAACGGGATAGACCCTGTCGACCAGAAGACGCATGAACGTCTGGCTGACCGCGAGCGTGCCTGAGCAGAGTATCTTGGGTATCGTTTATAAACTCCCACGCTCGTGGTACTGCAGTTTGGGGGGGGGGGGGTTGTCATTCATCCTCTTGCCCCTACAGCACAACTACACATCATTGTCACCTCCACCTCGAGTGCTCCACTGTTTTAGCAGCTGCTGATTTTACTGTTGGCTTGTAAACAACTCCACCCCTCCTCCTAACACACACACACACACACATCTGTTTGCTCAGCTCTCCCCATAGAGAGCCTTTATGGCTCTCTGAATATCTCACCATCCTGTAAAAGGCCACAGCAGAAGATCTGTGCATGCTGTGGGTAGGGTGAAGGACAGACTGGGCTTGCAGGAGGCCGGACGGAAAGTATGAGGATGGGGGGAGGGACACATATAGGCAGGAGGGTTGAGGCCAGGTTTTGGATGATGAGTAGACTTTGGTGAGGCAGAGGCCTGATTTGGGTGAGGGGAGGTCTGGCTTGGATGTGGGAGTGGTCTTTGAGAGTGTAAAAGTGAGGTGTGAGACGTTCAAAGTGTCCAGAACTGGTTTGGGTGAAGACTGAGACTGAAAAGTGTTGGACCGAGTTCATAGATAAGGAAGGGTCAGATGTCATTGTAGAGTTTGGAGACTCGACGTGAAGTGGGCATGCAGAAGGACAGTACAGTCAGTGCAAGTACTAGCAGTACTTTGATTGGTTTGTTAAACCCAGAGAGCAGGAAGTGACACGGGGCAAACAGGAAGTGTGAGGGAGCCCGGTGATGTTTTTCCAGTCTGCGCCCCCACTGTGTTCCATTCCCTCGCTCCCTGTGGCACCGAGCCAGAACAGAGGAAGGAAAGGGAGAGAGGAGGAATGGGAAAGGGACAGACGACTGGGACAGACCCAAGAGGAGTCAGAAAAGTCCAACTGTTTTGAAAAACATTTCAACTCTGATTTACGCTGACTCAACAACTCCCTGCACAACATCCATGAAAACAGTAGTGGAACAGCTGCATGCTGACACCCATAGTTTGTGTCTCTATACTCTAACGTTGGTTCCTTTCCTTGTGGCCTTTCCATCATAGCCACTGATATGTGAATGGGGTGGATATGATTTATCATGTTGCTTTGACCTGTCATACCCTGCCAGATCAGTGTTCGTGGAAGAAAGGAGAAGAGTAATGGAAGTTGGTTCAGATCAGAATACAACAAACTGTTAGTGTAACATTCCTGTACTTCTTATTGGCCTTCTACAGTGTGTTCCTACCAGTCCAAGCTAACAGCAAGTGGGTGTTTTCAGTGATGTGTTTGTGCATTAGCCCCTTTGTCAGCTAGCTTGACCTGGAGAGAGAGATGCATGTAGGGAGCGAGGGGCAGAGAGGGAGTGTTTGGGGAAATTGGAGTTACTGCTGTAGCAGCATAGGCAGCAATCAAAGCGCTCTATTCATGTCAAATTAGACTGCTCTTGACTGACTTCAGTGAGTGGAAATGTGGCTGTGTAAACCTCTACCTTTGACTCTCTCTTTGACTCTCCTTTTCTCTCTCTCTCTGTCTATTGCCATCTTTCTCCCCATTTTCTCATCCTTAATTTTCTCCCTCTCATCCCTCCCTCGTCTCTGGAGACACTTTCTGGTACTTTGACCTCTGGAGTGTGTTCCATCTCGAGGGTCCTCAATCTAATACCCAACATTGACAGTTCCTTCTAGCCTTTGCAGATGCACAGATTGAAGACTGTTGACAGGCTTAGATTGGAGAGGTGATGTTCCCTGAGCTAAGAAGGACTTATCTGTCATTTTCCAATCAGGCAGGCGTTAATAGAGCTACGTGGAGGGGCCATTGATTTGATGTGTGTATGACTGGCCCTCTCATGACCAGGGTTGAGGGGCTGTCGGAGAGAGGGGAGACTGTCGATATACGCCTTTGTATGTCTCCTCCATCGACAGGAGATCAATCCATACTCCGCCGGGTCTTCCTCTCTTCACCTCTCTTGCTTTGCACGCCTTTGGTCAGTACAAATGTGTACACACACACACACACACACACACCACACACACACACACACACACACACACACACACACACACACACACACACACACACACACACACACACACACACACACACACACACACACACACACACACACAGCTTTATCTCCCTTGATTTTCTTCCTTTCTTCATGTCAGAAAGGTTCATGTTGATCATATTAAGACCGCAGTATGGCACAGGAACTGTAGAAGATGGGGACCAGCAAGACTAGTTAATAAACGCTGAAGTCCACTACACTGTGCTGTGTGTGTGTTTGTCCAGGGGACTCAGAGCTGGTGCTCCATCTCTATAATGGCCCCCACACTCCTAGTATGTCAGGGTCATAGCCAGCTAGCAGTGGCAGCATAGTGTTGGGGCGTAGCAACAGGGCAGCATAGTGTTGGGGCGTAGCAACAGGGCAGCATAGTGTTGGGGCGTAGCAACAGGGCAGCATAGTGTTGGGGCGTAGCAACAGGGCAGCATAGTGTTGGGGCGTAGCAACAGGGCAGCATAGTGTTGGGGCGTAGCAACAAGGCAGCATAGTGTTGGGGCGTAGCAACAGGGCAGCATAGTGTTGGGGCGTAGCAACAGTGTAGCCAGTGTATCATGGCATTCTGTAATTGGGCCCAATAACTCAATGCCTTAGGAGGGCTGCACACACTTTCATTGTCTCAAGCGGTGCAGACACACACTGTGTGTGTGTGTGTGTGTGTGTGTGTGTGTGTGTGTGTGTGTGTGTGTGTGTGTGTGTGTGTGTGTGTGTGTGTGTGTGTGTGTGTGTGTGTGTGTGTGTGTGTGTGTGTGTGTGTGTGTGTGTGTGTGTGTGTGCGCAGAGCAGGTGCAGAGTGTGTCTTTTCCTCTCTGGGGAAATGTCATTAGGATAAAGAATGAAACTGTGGCTGCCCCATTACAGCTTGCAATGCAGACTGCACCCTGTCCTTGTGTTGAAACACAGGGGGGGGCTGCAGGGTGTGTGTGCCTGCGTGCCTCCCACCCTGTATGTCTGTGTACATGTGTGTTTGCGTGCAGGTTCCCACCTTTGTGTGTGTATGAGTCATCTCTTCGCAAGGTCAATGAAATGAAAAAGTGTATGATCTTCTGTAAATGAATGGCATCACGTTATATTGCCATGGTTTTCTCATGCAGAGGGTGAAAAGCATTCATACTTCTGACAATACCATATGGACAATACATAACAGGAAGTAAAAGAGGGAGGAAAGATTCATTAAACAACATTGATTAATGAAGTAAGCCTTATGCGACATCATTATATGTTTGTTTGTCTGAATTGGCAGGTTTTACACACCAGCCAAGCTTCTGGGAGAGCACCATGGTTCTGTTTTGATGAACAATTTAGTGGAGGTAGAAGGAGGGGAAGATATGGAGAGAGGGAGCCAAAGGAAAGGCAGAGGCAGAGAGGGAGCCAAAGGAAAGGCAGAGGGGGAGAGGGAGCCAAAGGAAAGGCAGAGGGAGAGAGGGAGCCAAAGGAAAGGCAGAGGCAGAGAGGGAGCCAAAGGAAAGGCAGAGGCAGAGAGGGAGCCAAAGGAAAGGCAGAGGGGGAGAGGGAGCCAAAGGAAAGGCAGAGGGGGAGAGGGAGCCAAAGGAAAGGCAGAGGCAGAGAGGGAGCCAAAGGAAAGGCAGAGGCGGAGAGGGAGCCAAAGGAAAGGCAGAGGGGGAGAGGGAGCCAAAGGAAAGGCAGAGGCAGAGAGGGAGCCAAAGGAAAGGCAGAGGCAGAGAGGGAGCCAAAGGAAAGGCAGAGGCAGAGAGGGAGCCAAAGGAAAGGCAGAGGGAGAGAGGGAGCCAAAGGAAGGGCAGAGGGAGAGAGGGAGCCAAAGGAAAGGCAGAGGGAGAGAGGGAGCCAAAGGAAGGGCAGAGGCAGAGAGGGAGCCAAAGGAAAGGCAGAGGCAGAGAGGGAGCCAAAGGAAAGGCGGAGGCAGAGAGGGAGCCAAAGGAAAGGCGGAGGGAGAGAGGGAGCCAAAGGAAAGGCGGAGGGAGAGAGGGAGCCAAAGGAAAGGCAGAGGGAGAGAGGGAGCCAAAGGAAAGGCAGAGGGAGAGAGGGAGCCAAAGGAAAGGCAGAGGCAGAGAGGGAGCCAAAGGAAAGGCAGAGGCAGAGAGGGAGCCAAAGGAAAGGCAGAGGGAGAGAGGGAGACTGATTGAACATGTAAAAGGGCATAAGATGCTAGTGGGCACAAATTATCACTGTCTACGACACGAACATACAGTTGAAGTCAGAGTCATTAATGTTAGTTTTGGCAAGTCGGTTAGGACATCTACTTTGTGCATGACACAAGTAATTTTTACAACATTTGTTTACAGACAGATTATTTCACTTATAATTCACTGTATCACAATTCCAGGGGGGTCAGAAGTTTACATACACTAAGTTGACTGTGCCTTTAAACAGATTGGAAAATTCCAGAAAATGTAAAAGTTTTAGAAGCTTCTGATAGGCTAATTGACATAATTGGAGTCAATTAGAGGTGTACCTGTGGATGTATTTCAAGGCCTATCTTCAAACTCAGTGCTTCTTTGCTTGACATCATGGGAAAATCTAAAGAAATCAGCCAAGACCTCAGGAAAAATTGGAGACCTTCGCAAGTCTGGTTCATCATTGGGAGCAATTTCCAAATGCCTGAAGGTACCACGTTCATCTGTACAAACAATAGTATGCAAGTATAAACACCATGGGACCACGCAGCCGTCATACCACTCAGGAAGGAGACGCTTTCTGTCTCCTAGAGATGAACGTACTTTGGTACGAAAAGTGCAAATCAATCCCAGAACAGCAAAGGACCTTGTGAAGATGCTGGAGGAAACAGGTACAAAAGTTTCCTTATCCACAGTAAAACGAGTCCTATGTCGACATAACCTGAAAGGCCTCTCAGCAAGGAAGAAGCCCCTGCTCCAAAACTGCCATAAAAAAGCCAGACTACGGTTTGCAACTCTACATGATGACAAAGATTGTACTTTTTTGGAGAAATGTCTTCTGGTCTGATTAAACAAAAATAGAACTGTTTGGCCATAATGACCATCGTTATGTTTGGAGGAAAAAGGGGGAGGCTTGCAAGCCAAAGAACACCATCCCAACCATGAAGCACGGGGTGGCAGTATCATGTTGTGGGGGTGCTTTGTTGCAGGAGGGACTGGTGCACTTCACAAAATAGATGGCGTCATGAGGGAGGAAAAGGATGTGGATATATTGAAGCAACATCTCAAGACATCAGGCAGAAAGTTAAAGCTTGCTCGCAAATGGGTCTTCCAAATGGACAATGACCCCAAGCATACCTCCAAAGTTGTGGCAAAATGGCTTAAGGACGACAAAGTCAAGGTATTGGAGTGGCCATCACAAAGCCCTGACCTCAATCCCATAGAAAATTTGTGGGCAGAACTGAAAATGTGTGTCTGAGCAAGGAGGCCTACAAACCTGACTCAGTTACACCTGCTCTGTCAGGAGGAATGGGCCAAAATTCACCCAAATTATTGTGGGAAGCTTGTGGAAGACTACCAGAAACGTTTGACCCAAGTTAAAAAAGTTTAAAGGCAATGCTACCAAATACTAATTGATTATATGTAAACTTCTGATCCACTGGGAATGTGATTAAAGAAATAAAAGCTGAAATAAATAATTCTCTACTATTATTCTGACATTTGACATTCTTAAAATAAAGTGGTGATCCTAACTGACCTAAGACAGGGCATTTTCACTAGGATTAAATGTCAGGAATTGTGAAAAACTGAGTTTAAATGTATTTGGCTAAAGTGTATGTAAACTTCCAACTTCAACTGTATATACACACACACACACACACACACACACACACACACACACACACACACACACACACACACACACACACACATAGAGACAAATAATGATTATCACACACAGCTGTTTTTTTTACTCCCCCTATATTTGATGTACATGTACTAACCAGGCTTCAGAGTGATGGTGGAGCAGGGGGTTGTCACTAAGCGGGGGTGACAAAGAGAGGGGGAGAGAGAAACTGAAAGAGCGGGAGGGATGTGAATTTGGAAGGGGGGAACGAGAGAGGAGCAGAGCACGGGGAGAGAGGGAGAAGTGAGAGAGGATTCAACGGGGCGAGAGACCAATGAGTTGGCTGGACTGACTGCCGTACCCCAGTGAGCTAGCTAGCTGTGGATGTGAGCAGAGTGGCGTGTCTTTGGAGCAGGGATACTGCTGCTATTGATCCAAACCACCTTCATCTGTTCTGCCTGCCAGGTGTACTGCTACAGCACAGCTCTCTGAACAGAGAGGGAGAGCAACAGAGAGAGATCTTACCAGTCTCCTCCCTGTGTTCCTGGGTGCGTGTGTTCACCTCTACTGCCTCTGCCGAACAAGATAAGTGTGTGTGTGTGGGAGCTCCGACGGAAAACAACCACACACTCTCTCCGCTGAGCCTGAGAGTCTCAGAAGAGCAGCTAACAAACCAACGACCTCCAGCTCCCAGCCGTCGGTTTGAGATGACATTGTGTGTGATTTGAGCTTCACTTGAGCGTGATCTGCTTTACCTGGACTTGTGAGAGCGGTGGTCTGGTATTTCTGGACATGTGAGAGCGGTGGTCTGGTATTTCTGGACATGTGAGAGCGGTGGTCTGGGTATTAATGGACATGTGAGGGCGGTGGTCTGGGTATTAATGGACATGTGAGGGCGGTGGTCTGGGTATTAATGGACATGTGAGGGCGGTGGTCTGGGTATTAATGGATATGTGAGAGCGGTGGTCTGGGTATTAATGGACATGTGAGAGCGGTGGTCTGGTATTTATGGACATGTGAGAGCGGTGGTCTGGGTATTAATGGATATGTGAGAGCGGTGGTCTGGGTATTAATGGACATGTGAGAGCGGTGGTCTGGTATTTCTGGACCTGTGAGAGCGGTGGTCTGGGTATTTCTGGACCTGTGAGAGCAGTGGTCTGGTATTCCTGGACCTGTGAGAGCAGTGGTCTGGTATTCCTGGACCTGTGAGAGC
This sequence comes from Oncorhynchus gorbuscha, assembly GCF_021184085.1. Lineage (NCBI taxonomy): Eukaryota > Metazoa > Chordata > Actinopteri > Salmoniformes > Salmonidae > Oncorhynchus > Oncorhynchus gorbuscha. Next base: position 8,601,221 of record NC_060197.1, on the reverse strand, counting down.
CGTAGGAGGATGGGAGGAAATCAGCTACCTGGACAGAACAACTGCTGACCCCTGGAGAGAGAGGAGAGGAAGAGCAGTGATGCAGACAGCCTTCAGTGTCTTAGAACAGACTGCCTCTCTAGGTCGACCTAAATGTGACTGCCTTAGATATTCACATGTAGCAGGGTAGGAGAGAAAGTGTGTGTGAGTGCATGTGTGATCGCGTAAGGGAGTGTTGAGGGCTTGCTGCTGGTGCTGAGAGCGACTGAGGAGAGAGGGAGGTTGGATCGGAGCAGAGAGGAAAAAGGCTTAGGGATGACTGTGTGGAACTGGAGGCTATAGCTAACCTTGGAATCATCCTTGGAAGCTTGAGGGGCTTCCGCCACTACTCCACCCCAAAAAGAGGAACTAGGACTGGTGAAAGATCCGGGCTCTGTGGACCCTAAACCTGGTGCCTAGGGATAAGATGGGATCCAAGATTTGAGATCTGAACTTTTTAAGACATTGGGATGATTTCAGAGGACCCTGTGAGGGATGAGGTTGTCGGGGGTGCGAGAGTGGGCTCCCCACGCCCGGTGAACATGGTTGGCCCCTCCCCACTATGAGCATGCAGGTCCTTCATATGGTCAGGGAGCTGGTGTCTCCCTCCCGACGCAGAGCAGCCACCAGATACGGAGGTGTGTGTTTTTCAAGTTTTATTGTTTCGTGGACAAGTAGAGTGAAATGCCTTTCTTTCTTTTGTGTGTGTGTGGGTCTGTCACTGTGTGGGTCTGTCACTGTGTGGGTCTGTCACTGTGTGGGTCTGTCATTGTGCGTGTCTGTCACTGTGCGTGTCTGTCACTGTGCGTGTCTGTCACTGTGCGTGTCTGTCACTGTGCGTGTCTGTCTGTCTGTCACTGTGTGCGTGTCTGTCTGTCTGTCACTGTGTGTGTCTGTCACTGTGTCTGTCTGTCTGTCACTGTGTCTGTCTGTCTGTCACTGTGTCTGTCACTGTGTCTGTCTGTCTGTCACTGTGTCTGTCTGTCTGTCACTGTGTCTGTCTGTCTGTCTGTCACTGTGTCTGTCTGTCTGTCACTGTGTCTGTCTGTCTGTCACTGTGTGTGTGTGTTTGTCTGTCACTGTGTGTGTGTGTCTGTCACTGTGCGTGTCTGTCACTGTGCGTGTCTGTCACTGTGCGTGTCTGTCACTGTGCGTGTCTGTCTGTCTGTCACTGTGCGTGCGTGTCTGTCTGTCTGTCACTGTGTGTGTCTGTCACTGTGTCTGTCTGTCTGTCTGTCACTGTGTGTGTCTGTCACTGTGTGTGTCTGTCACTGTGTCTGTCTGTCTGTCACTGTGTGTGTCTGTCACTGTGTGTGTCTGTCACTGTGTGTGTCTGTCACTGTGTCTGTCTGTCACTGTGTGTGTGTGTTTGTCTGTCACTGTGTGTGTGTGTGTGTCTGTCTGTCACTGTGCGTGTCTGTCACTGTGCGTGTCTGTCACTGTGCGTGTCTGTCACTGTGCGTGTCTGTCACTGTGCGTGTCTGTCACTGTGTGTGTCTGTCACTGTGTGTGTCTGTCTGTCTGTCTGTCACTGTGTGTGTCTGTCTGTCTGTCTGTCACTGTGTGTCTGTCTGTCTGTCTGTGCGTGTCTGTCACTGTGTGTGTCTGTCTGTCACTGTGTGTGTCTGTCACTGCGTGTGTCTGTCTGTCACTGTGTGTGTGTGTGTGTGTGTGTGTGTGTGTGTGTGTGTGTGTGTGTGTGTGTGTGTGTGTGTGTGTGTGTGTGTGTGTGTGTGTGTGTGTGTGTGTGTGTGTGTGTGTGTGTGTGTGTGTGTGTGTGTGTGTGTGTGTGTGTGTGTGTGTGTGTGTGTCCGGTGAGTGCTAAAGAATGAAGGAAGGTGCCCTGGGGTAATGGGACACTTGGTGAACCCCGACCTCTAGTCCTGTCTGCTGATTGGACCAGCTCTGTGGGGTCAGTGATGGGCTGTGGGCACTAATGATTGGCTTTTCACTGCCAAAGGCTCAGTCTCCACTCTGAGGAGAATCACCTGGGCTCTGGGTGGGGCCGTAACACTCTTCATCCCCATTCAGGCTACTGGCTAGTGATTACTTGGGTTGTGAGTGGTTTATTTTTAAACATCAACAGCCTATTTAAAGACATCGAGGCCTCAAGCATCTCCTTAACAAAGGCTCCCTGTATTATCTTAGCCCTGTGTATCTAAGCTCTATTCTCTTAGCCCTGTGTATCTAAGCTCTATTCTCTTAGCCCTGTGTATCTAAGCTCTGTTCTCTTAGCCCTGTGTATCTAAGCTCTGTTCTCTTAGCCCTGTGTATCTAAGCTCTATTCTCTTAGCCCTGTGTATCTAAGCTCTATTTTCTTAGCCCTGTGTATCTAAGCTCTATTTTCTTAGGCCTGTGTATCTAAGCTCTATTCTCTTAGCCCTATGTATCTAAGCTCTATTCTCTTGCCCTGTGCATCTAAGCTCTGTTCTCTTAGCCCTGTGTATCTAAGCTCTATTCTCATTGCCCTGTGTATCTAAGCTCTATTCTCTTAGCCCTGTGTATCTAAGCTCTATTCACTTAGCCCTGTGTATCTAAGCTCTATTCTCATTGCCCTGTGCATCTAAGCTCTATTCTCTTAGCCCTGTGTATCGAAGTTCTATTCTCTGTGCCCTGTGTATCTAAGCTCTATTCTCTTAGCCCTGTGTATCTAAGTTCTGTTCTCTTAGCCCTGTGTATCTAAGTTCTATTCTCTTAGCCCTGTGTATCTAAGCTCTGTTCTCTTAGCCCTGTGTATCTAAGCTCTATTCTCTTAGCCCTGTGTATCTAAGCTCTGTTCTCTTAGCCCTGTGTATCTAAGCTCTGTTCTCTTAGCCCTGTGTATCTAAGCTCTGTTCTCTTAGCCCTGTGTATCTAAGCTCTGTTCTCTTAGCCCTGTGTATCTAAGCTCTGTTCTCTTAGCCCTGTGTATCTAAGCTCTGTTCTCTTAGCCCTGTGTATCTAAGCTCTGTTCTCTTAGCCCTATGTATCTAAGCTCTGTTCTCTTAGCCCTGTGTATCTAAGCTCTGTTCTCTTAGCCTGTGTATCTAAGCTTTTTTACATGCCAGGGGGATGGGAAACCGATTACACACTTCTCACCTCACTGCTTGTTAATGATGAAATCTGTGTGTGTGTGCACATGCATGTACGTTTGTGACGTGTATGAAAAAATAAATAAAATGTTAACCTTTATTTGACTAGGCAACTCCGTGAAGAACAAAGACTGCCTACCCCTATGGGTCTCCCAATCACGGCCGGTTGTGATACAGCCTGGAATCGAACCAGGGTCTGTAGTGACTCTTCTAGCACTGAGATGCAGTGGCTTAGACTGCTGCGCCACTCAGGATTCCACAGAGATTTTCTTTGTGATATTTGCAGGCAAAAATGCTTGATTTTGCTGTGGCAATTCTGACATTTTGGATGGCGGCGATTTTGTCCAATTTGTCACGAAATTGCCCTGACTAGCGATAAAGTTGAAGTGTGGCTCGATTTAACCATATTTGTGCGCTGATTTGTTGAAATTGTGAGCCCTCTTTTTCTACTGCGGTGATGGGTCAGTGTTCCGCGATTTAATATTGCGAGGATTTGACTGTTTTTATGCGAAAATAGCAACAAAACAAAAAAATGCAACCAGGTTCAAGGAATCCTGAAAGAAACTCTGGTTTGTGTGTTTCTCAACATATTGAGCCTGATATTAACAAGCAACAAATCCAATTCCCTGTGTAGAAGCATGTAATCACTGTGCTGGAGGCAGGAGCAGTGGAACAGAGCTGGTGTTGTGGAGAGTTGAGCTTCTCATGGATCTGTGATGCCCACTACAAAGGAAACATTGAGTTTAGGGCCCTCCGCCTTCCAGCTCTCTGCCATTTTAGTCTCTGGCCATCGACCCTGCGGAGAATTTCTCAACACACACAAACCTACACAGGTGCACACAAATACTGATATGTGCACACTTTGCTTTAGACACACACACACACACCACAGAGCTGCTGAGACAGTCAGGTGCTGTCTGTCAGTGGGTTATCTCCTCCCCCAGACAGTAGCAGAAGCCTTGGTTGCTACTATAGGTAGTGTTATGTGGTACAGGTTCTGTCTGTCACTGGGTTATCTGCTGAGGTGTGGGGTTAGTGAGCGAGGGATGGAGAGCGAGGGGGCGCGGTGAGATGATGCCATTTTCAGTCTGTCACTTCAGACTGCTGGAACACAGTATGTGTAATGTGTAATGTGTAATGTGTCCTTTGACGTATCAGCAGGGTCTTAATCAGTGGTGTAAAAATACTTTGAAGTACACTTAAGTAGGTTATCTTTACTATTTTATATTTTTGACAACTTTTACTTCACTACATTCCGAAAGAAAATGCTGTACTTTTTACTCCATACATTTTCCCTGACACCCAAAAGTACTCGTTACATTTTGACAGGAAAATGGTCCAGTTCACACACGTATCAAGAGAACATCCCTGGTCATCTCTACTGCATCTGATCTGGCAGACTCACTAAACATGTGCTTCGTTTGTAAATTAATATCAGAGTAGTTGTAGTGTACCCCTGGCTATCTGTAAATTAATTGTGCTGTCTGGTTTGCATAATATAAGGAATTTGAAATTATTCATACTTTTACTTTTGACACTGAAGTATATTTAAAACCAAATACTTTGACTTTTACTCCAGTAGTATTTTACTGGTTGACTTTCACTTTTGCTTGAGTCATTTTCTATTAACGTATCTAGTTTTACTCAAGTATGGCTTTTGAGTACCACCACTGGTCTTTATCTCTCAGGGTGTAGAATGTATATTATCTCTCAGGGTGTAGAATGTACATGTCTGTATATGTAAAGTATCAGCAGGGTCTTTATCCCTCAGGATGTAGAATGTATATTATCTCTCAGGATGTAGAATGTACATGTCTGAATATGTAAAGCATCAGCAGGGTCTTTATCTCTCAGGGTGTAGAATGTATATTATCTCTCAGGGTGTAGAATGTACATGTCTGTATATGTAAAGCATCAGCAGGGTCTTTATCCCTCAGGATGTAGAATGTATATTATCTCTCAGGATGTAGAATGTATATTATCCCTCAGGATGTAGAATGTATATTATCTCTCAGGATGTAGAATGTACATGTCTGAATATGTAAAGCATCAGCAGGGTCTTTAACTCTCTCTGGATGTAGAATGTATATTATCTCTCAGGGTGTAGAATGTATATTATCTCTCAGGGTGTAGAATGTATATTATCTCTCAGGATGTAGAATGTATATTATCTCTCTGGATGTAGAATGTATATTATCTCTCAGGGTGTAGAATGTATATTATCTCTCAGGATGTAGAATGTATATTATCTCTCAGGATGTAGAATGTATATTATCTCTCAGGGTGTAGAATGTATATTATCTCTCAGGATGTAGAATGTATATTATCTCTCTGGATGTAGAATGTACATGTCTGTATATGTATGTGCAGAATCAGTAAGGACTTCTGAGCGTTTGTGAACGAAAATGTCCCTATATTTGAACCGACATCTTGGGATAGTACTAAACTCTCTCCTTTTGTTGGGTCTGGCATTCTGCTGGCCAGGCAGGTGGCAGGAGGAGCTAGGAGCTGTACTACAGTCCAGCATGCCAGCCCATGCTCACTAGGGTCGTGTTCAGTAGCGAGCAAGTTACGTTCTGATCTTGTCGAATAAGAACACCGATATTTGGTTGTCCTTTGCAAAACGTTTTGCTACACGGTGTCCCTCCGAACACCACCCAGCCTGCCTCGGCAGGTAGCCTGGCAGGTAGGAGCATTGGGCCAGTAACCGAAAGGTTGCTGGATCGAATCCCTGAGCTGACAAGGTACAAACCTGTCATTCTGCCCCTGAGCAAGGCGGTTAACCCACTGTTACCCTGAGCAAGGCAGTTAACTCACTGTTCCCCTGAGCAAGGCAGTTAACCCACTGTTCCCCTGAGCAAGGCAGTTAACCCACTGTTCCCCGGGCACCGACGACGTGGATGTCGATTGAGGCAGCCCCTCACACCTCTCTGATCCACAGGGGTTGGGTTAAATGCAGAAGACACATTTCATTTGTACAACTGACTAGGTTTCCCCCTTTCCCATACTGCTGTACTGTGCTGGAACTGAGATGGGTCCATAGAGATTTATAACCAGTCTAAAGCAGCCTGCTGCTCCAGTGCCAAGCTGCAGTCTTCTTCCCTCTCAGCCACTCTGCTCTGGTCAGCAGCGCTGGCATCTTACTATCTCTGTAATGAATTCTGCATGAAGGACATTTCTCTCCTCCCTCTCGATCTCTCTTTCTCCCTCCCATCTTAAAACGCTCATATTTCTAACTGCTAGGAGAGAGAGGCTCTCTCAATTATTCAAATGACGTGCCAGCAGCTTGAAGAAAAGTGTGATTTGTTTTTTCTGTAGTGGAACACATCAAGTTGGCAACTATTGGCGCTGTGTGTGTGTGTGTGTGTGTGTGTGTGTGTGTGTGTGTGTGTGTGTGTGTGTGTGTGTGTGTGTGTGTGTGTGTGTGTGTGTGTGTGTGTGTGTGTGTGTGTGTGTGTGTGTGTGTGTGTGTGTGTGTGTGTGTGTGTGTGTGTGTGTGTGTGTGTGTGTGTGTGTGAGAGCGCGGCTTCAAACATTGCATGCTGGGTTGTCAGAGGGATAGAGGTAGAGTTCAGACCCCCCTCTTGTTAAACCGCAGGTAGCCGGTTAGCATCTACCCACCGATATCAAAGCCATTTTAGCATCTAGTCTAACTGTTTGCCGTATAAGCACCCAGAGGGGAAAAGCTAGGCTACATATTGTTCTTGGCCTCACAGGAGAATGTGGTGGACGGAGCTGTATCTGTTAGAGCAACATATTAGATAAGATGGCAAATGGCACTCAACACTGCTTCTGTTTGTCTCTTCTGTCTCAGGGCTCCTTTAAAAAACAATATAAACCAGTATTCAATTATTTTCTGGGGTAAATGAAAACGGCACAGAGATCCCATCTAGTTTCTTTTTACACCCCAAAAAACCTGTTTACTGTTTTAATGTGAAACATGCGTTCTCACAGTGAAGAGAAGTTCTGTCTTCGCCTTGAAATGGCTGGACTGTGAATGCTTATACACAGGCCCCTAGGTTAGTGCAGAGGTCTTTCAGTAGTGTAGATATCAGTCACCAGAGTGCTCTCTCCATCCCCCCTCTCCCTCTCCCTACTGACCAGCCGTGTTTGATAAACAATCCAGACTTCACATGTCTGTGTTATGGAGGTGGAGATGAAAGGGGGAGTGATGTATGTTACCAGATGTCTATCCCTCTCTCTCTCTCTCTCTCTCTCTCTCTCTCTCTCTCTCTCTCTCTCTCTCTCTCTCTCTCTCTCTCTCTCTCTCTCTCTCTCGATAGATGTGTTGTGACAGTCCTATCCTATATACAGTGGGGCAAAAAAGTATTTAGTCAGCCACCAATTGTGCAAGTTCTCCCACTTAAAAAGATGAGAGAGGCCTGTAATTTTCATCATAGGTACACTTCAACTATGACAGACAAAATGAGGGGGGGGGGGAATCCAGAAAATGACATTGTAGGATTTTTTATGAATTTATTTGCAAATTATGGTGGAAAATAAGTATTTGGTCACCTACAAACAAGCAAGATTTCTGGCTCTCAGACCTGTTAAATTTCTTCTTTAAGAGGCTTCTCTGTCCTCCACTCGTTACCTGTATTAATGGCACCTGTTTGAACTTGTTATCAGTGTAAAAGACACTGAGTGATAATCAGAATAGGTGGGTGGATAAAGACTGTACAGGCTCTTTAATTGCTCATAAAGTTGTTCTGCTTGAATCAATATAAAGCCCTTCTTACATCAGCTGATATCTCAAAAGTGCTATACAGAAACCCAGCCTAAGGTGTAGAAGCACGGTCCCTAGGAAAAACACCCTAGAAATGACAGCCTAGCTGTGAAGTGATGCTTTAGTCCCTCTATGCCTGGTGTCAGATTTCACGTGCAAAGCTTAGACTACAGTTTTACAGTAGCATATGGAAAGCAACAGTAGTTCAGGGAAAGTGATTTTGTTTTCCTAAACATGTTTAATTCAACACTCCAGCAAAGATGTGTATGGTGTGCATAGGGCACTTCTGTTATTTGACACCTTCAACTGTGAACCTCACGCACTGTACGCAACACACACACACATACACACACCTAACAGAACAAAAACAGCTTGGATCCCCTTGTCACTGGAGTACAGAACAGATTTAAATCACTTGTTTTATATTCACATTACAGTTCAGTACGGGGGAGTTTGACACTCTGTTTTCATCTTGCTATGTGGTGCCAGAGATCGCCCACACAAACAGTTTCTAAAGTGCTTGGTAGATTTCTTTTTTTGAGAGAGAGAGAGAGAGAGAGAGAGAGAGAGAGAGAGAGAGAGAGAGAGAGAGAGAGAGAGAGAGAGAGAGAGAGAGAGAGAGAGAGAGAGAGAGAGAGAGAGAGAGAGAGAGAGAGAGAGAGAGAGAGAGAGAGAGAGAGAGAGAGAGAGAGAGAGAGAGAGAGAGAGAGAGAGAGAGAGAGAGAGAGAGAGAGAGAGAGAGAGAGAGAGAGAGAGAGAGAGAGAGAGAGAGAGAGAGAGAGATTTACAATGTCCCTTTTTTTTTTTGAGGATTCACTGGTATGTGAATATGTGCTCTAGCTCTCGAGTCCATGTTACTGACAGTGTGGTGGCAGTGTATGTGTCCATTCTCAGAAAGTATCCAGTGTGTGAGAACATTCCCAGAAAGGACACCAGAACCCTCCAAGCCTGCCAGGATGACCTCGACGCTTTAGCAGTGATAACGGCATTTCAGCCATCCCCTTACTGGCCCTGGGCGTAGGTCGCTTTGTGTGCGCCAGAGTAGATATGTACTGTAGCGATGGCGGGAGATAGAAACCATTATCTTTCTTCCCCTCTTTTTCTCCCTCCCTTCCTTTTCTCTCCCGGCTGTCCTGCGATATGCCTGCTCTACATGATCGTTCTGGGTATACGACTCACCACAGGAGTTGAACATGAGTCTCCTTAATGAAAGCTGTTTTATCAAAACGCTGTCTAAACTCTTCTCTGCCTCTCTTGGCTCTCCCTTGATTTCTGATCTCCCTCTCCCTGGGCTTCACCCACTGTCTTCCTCATCTCTCTCTCTGTCCCTCTTTCCCTCCCTCCCTTCTTATTTGCTCCTTCTCTCTCCCTCCCTCTCGTCTCTGATGTGTTGAATAGGGGCTGTTGTGTGTTTGTGTTTGGGTGTGGAATGTCGTGAGTGGGGATAGCAGTGACTTGATGCTGAAGTCAGTGTCCCTCTTTCTCTCCCTCTTGCTCGCTTTCTCATTCTCTCTCTTATTCTCTCTCGTTCTCTCTCTTGTTCCCTAATCTCTTTGTAAAGTAAACAAACGGCTGCATTGTGACAGTGGCCCTCAAACTCAACCACTCTGATCTCCCGTCTGCTGCTCAGAGGAGTGTTATCAACACAAGCCACCATTTGTCTGTCTCTCTGGTTCCTCTCATTGGTACGGGGACTGTTGCCGTGCGACGTAGTTGCCGTGGCAATGTCGGTGGTTCTGGGATGGGTTAGGGCTTTCTGTGAGTAGTGTTTGTCTAGCCCGGGCTGTCACTAATGCGGACTGAATCTCTCAGTAGACTGGAGGATCCAACAGAGAGTGTGAAGAGAGGTAAGACACCATGTCACTGAGGCTTTGGTTTTTTGCCACCTTACTAGGGCAAACTGCTGGTGTTCAAGAACAGCTATTGCTTCTGTCGGATCGAATTGTGTTCAAATGTAGAAACATGTTTGTTTTTACATCTAGTTTGTGTAAATGAGTATAGTTTTGAAGCAATGCTAATGGCATGCCCAGTGTTATGCCGCGTGTGGTTACCCTACAGTTTTAATGTTTTTGGGGGGGTTTCTTGCTGACAACTGGGTGACATCAGTCTAGTGTGTTTGTATATGTGGATACAAGATGGCGCGTCTATGACAGCACACACACAGGCTCCATTTAGAACTCGCCAATGTTTTATTTCACTTTCTGCCTTTATTCAGTAGGTATTTATTTTTGTTCACTTTTTACATTCTATTCATTTCAAGGCATGAATTGACATGGCCTTGGTGCCCTTTGCGATTGCCTTCTAGATCCCTTTTTCCCCCCAATCATAACTATGTATGTAATGCAGTAAGGTGATAAGAGGCCGCACTCTCAGCCTGGTCGCCACCAGGTTTGGACTTGGGACGTGTTGATTGGCTGTACACAGGCAGGCTGAGAGGCGGATGAATTAAGTGGTGTGAAGCTCTGTGAGTTCAAAACAAAGGACAGGAAATGACTTCTCCTCCAACCAGGCTTTCCATTAGAACCGTGCAGCTTCAGTACCTTTGCAGATACTGTGCCTTGCAAAAGTATTCGTTCCTCCTTGCCGTTTTTCCTATTGTGTTGCATTAAAACCTGTCATTTAAATTAATATTTATATGGATTTCATGTAATGGACATGCACAAAATAATCCAAATTGGTGAAGTGAAATGAAAAAAAGAATTTGTAAAACAAAATGGTAAAGTGATGCATGCATATGTATTCACCCCCTTTGCTATGAAGCCCCTGAATCAGATCTGGTGCAACCAATTACCTTCAGAATTCCCATAATTAGTTAGATTGCACACTGGTCACATGATCTGTCACATGATCTCAGTGTGTCTATATACACCTGTTCTGAAAGGCCCCAGAGTCTGCAACACCTCTAAGCAAGGGGCACCACCAAGCAAGCGGCACCATGAAGACCAAGGAGCTCGCCAAACAGGTCAGGGACAAAGTTGTGGAGAAGTACAGATCAGGGTTGGGTTATATAAAAAATAAAAAAACTTTGAACATCCCACAGAGCACCATTTTAAATCCATTATTTTAAAAAATTGAAAGAATTTGGCACCACAAGAAACCTGCCAAGAGAGGGCCACCCACCAAAACTCTGACCAGGCAAGGAGGGCAACAATCAGAGAGGCAACAAAGAGACAAAGATAACCCTGAAGGATCTGCAACACTCCACAGCGGAGATTGGAGTATCTGTCCATAGGACCACTTTAAACCGTACACTCCACAGAGCTGGGCTTTACGGAAGAGTGGCCAGAAAAAAGCCATTGCTTAAATAAATGAAAAAAATCAAACACATTTGGTGTTTGCCAAAAGGAATGTGGGAGACTCCCCAAACGTATGGAAGAAGGTACTCTGGTCAGGTGAGACTAAAATGTAGCTTTTTGATAGAGGTCGACCGACTAATTAGGGCCGATTTATCAAGTGTTCATAACAATTGGTAATTAGCATTTTTGGATGCCAATTTACATTTCATTCCACGAGGATTGCGTGGCAGGCTGACCACCTGTTACGCGAGTGCAGCAAGGAACCAAGGTAAGTTGCTAGCATTAAACTTATCTGATTTTAAAAAAACAATCTTCACATAATCACTAGTTAACTACACATGGTTGGTGATATTACTAGGTTAACTAGCTTGTCCTGCATTGCATATAATCAATGCGGTACCTGTTAGTTTATCATTGAATCACAGCCAGATACTTTACAGATAGACGACACAGGAAGACACCGTTCTGTTAACTGCCTGGGCGGCAGGTAGCCTCGTGGTTTAGAGCGTTGGACTTGTAACCGAAAGGTTGCGAGATCGAATCACAGAGCTGACAAGGTAAAACTGTGTCGTTCTGCCCCTGAACAAGGCTGTTATTGTAAATAAGAATTTGTTCTTAACAGACTTGCCAAGTTAAATAAAGATAACATAAAAACAACTAGAGGGATGTGATCATAAAGTTTGTTGTTTTTGACGATGCTGTTGTCCAGAAGACAGGCTCTGAGTCTGATTGGATGAAAGCATGATCCTTGGTTCATTCTTTTATAGACTTGATCAACACTTGAATCGTCGTGGACAGATGGGTTATATACAGATTGACAGCATGTCAATGTGAGACCGGTTCCCTCCTTGGTTCTTTCAGTGACATTTTCCAGTGTTTTTCAGAAGCCTACTGTGTGATTAATACGTTTTCAGCAGGGAAAATTACATCTTTCTATTCTGACACTGTTATGACCTCTGTGAGGGATGGATGGAGAGAAAGAGAGGGACACAGCAGTTTGACGGGTATTAGAGAGCAGGAGTGAAAGGGAAAGCGGAGAACTGGGTAATTTCCACTCGGGCAAAGCGCTAGACCGGTGAGGACATTTTAATCGCAACGGGAGAGCGAAATTACCTGCCGTTCTGCGCAGCCGTCGCCACAGGGCACTGCCATGTGAAGAGGAAGCGGTTGAGACTGGCAGAGTAGGATGAGGGAGGGGTGAAAGTTCAAGGAGGTATGGTGTCTAACCGGGAAAAAAGAGGAGTAGGAGTGGACAGGGGGAGGAGGATGGGGGACTCGCTGGAAGTGCAAAGGTTCAGGGATGTATGTTTTCCTCAAGCAGCCCTGTAGCCTTAAGGAAGGGGCTTGTCCAGGAGTGTTCTGTAGGCACGAGGAGTCACAGCAGTCCAAGCAACACAACAAACACAATCATTCTGAACGAGCCTCCAACCCCTTACAAACACGGAGTCACGGATGTCTGTGCCATTCCCCGAGCATGAAAGAGTCTAATTGTGTTTAGCTTAAGCGCTGCCCCTGTTGAATACTAATATGGCCGCTGGGGGGTTCAGTGTGTGTTACTGCTGCCAACACTGTGTTTTACTATGGGAAGACTCAATCCCATTTACCCAGAATTCCATTCCACTGAACCCTGGAATTTTTTTTTTTTTTTTTCCCAGACAAGTGTTCCCTGCTGTCCCTTCTCCCACTCTGTTTGCCATTGCCAGCCCATGGCGACATGCCTTTCACTGTGACAGACCGTTAAACACCACCCTGTCATAAGAATTCCGGCAGGCTCGATAAGAGCGGTGTTTGTTCGGGACATATTGTAATTCCGGACGAGCCCAGGGAGGAAGTGGGGAAGAATCAAAGTGGAATACTTCCTGTCGGAATGCTGACTGAAAAAGTGAAAGAAAAGAGAAAGGAAAAATAAAATGATTAAAACTAAAACCACCCTTCTCTTGGGACCTTGTACTTCTTGAGTGGAGGCAAAGTAGCACATCTCATTGGTGGAGAGGGTTGAAAAGCTGTATGGTGGTGAATGGAGAGAATTACGTCATGTCTCACACCAGCTCAGTAAACATAGTAGCACACAGAGTGTATCGACAATAGCCTCTCAGTAAGAACACCGTATTGTGTTCTTTCTTTGTGCTCTGTGTGGAGCAATGTATTTATTCTCACAATAACTTGGTCGGCAAGCTGCCTCAATCTGTGTACAAATAGGTTTACAGAACACTATCTCAGTGTGTTGTTTATTCTCAATCTCAGCGTGAGTCCAATGTGTCTGACACACACACACACACACACACACACACACACACACACACACACACACACACACACACACACACACACACACACACACACACACACACACACACACACACACACACACACACACACACACACACACACAAAACTTGTTTTTCTTATGTGTATTTGGCTGTTGGCTCAGTGCAGGTACATCAAAGCAGATGAAATGCCAATTTGTCCGTCGCCTGAAAGATTCATTCTCTTTCCATCAGGACTTGACCAGATCCAAGTGTGCCAGAATATTTTCACATCAGGAGGGATGCTTTAGTACCAGCCTTTTGCTATTAGAAAACCTCAGATACACAGTCTCTATCCTGGCTGACCACATTCCATCGCCAGAACTACCCGTTGTTGGTGAACTCCTAGAACCAATGGGGCTCTTCCAATGAATCTGACCTCGACCTTTTAGTTTTCCACTATTACCACAGTGCTTCAAACCAAGAACACACAAACACACGTATATTCTGTGTCAGCTTTGTTAATGTGTTTTCCTGTATTTTGAGCTTCCCATTGGCTGCTGAATCAGGAAGTGGCAGTGTGTGTGTGTGGAGTGACTGTTTGTCGGACCTTAACATTCGACCGGTCAGATCATACAATCATAATCTGATGAGGAAACAAATGGTTGTAAATGGAGGAAACTCACTTGGTTGAGTGGTACAACTGAGGTAAAGGAGGTGTGTGTTCGGCGCGCTCAGCATCCTGGTCACGCGTGACAGTTTGGCATTAATCGTCCGTCTGGGGCATAATAGCTGACGTGCGCACGCACCGCTTCTGTCACCGTGACGACCCTCTGACACTGGTCTCCATTTTGACATTTTGAGCTCAGTGGCTCAACTCAACGGCTCACACACACACACACACACACACACAGCTTCTTAGTTGTGTATGATACACCCCACCCCTGGTGAGTCCTGCTAGTTCCACCAGTGTGGGCTACAGTAGGCCAGGCTTTAACCTTTGAACCCTGGCTCATTGTGGGGCCAGATAACTGAACCACTTAGTGTTTGATAGTAGTGAAAAGGTACAGCACGACCATTTCCAGTCTGTATTGGTCTTCACTGAGCCTACTGGGACCACGATACAAAGGTTGACATGTTGACATTTTGAACTCTTGTCCTTTTTCTTCCTTCGACCTTTTCTCTCTCCTCCCCCCTCTGTTTTCTCTGGCAGCGTCTGGTACAGAGCAGGATGCTGTGCTGAGGCTTGAGCAGGAGAGGGCTGAGATCGTCTCCAAATATGACAAGGTAAGAACCCCTCCGCTAATGAAGGACAGTATGTCCCCTGCAGCATTGAATGTTTGTCTGTCACTACCAGACAGAAGCTGGGATAACAATATTTACAGCAGGTTTCCAGAGATGTGTGCTTTGCTTTCTTGTCCTTTGTCAGTCTGACGGTGAAAAGTGTCCGTCCATCCACACCATTGTGCGTGTTTGTGGCACCTCTTTCCATTGCCTGTGGCATCATCACTATAGCCAGCCGCTGGGACTGGTTTCTAAATGAGCCTTTTTAATTTAGTCCAGCGAGCAGGATAATCAAGCCCACTCATTAAGAGCGGAGCAATGAGGGAGGGATGGAGTGGAGGAGAGAGGTGGGCACTCTGACACAGAGTTTAATTATGTTTTGATGTTTGACCCTGATCACAAGAGGAGTCCATTTTCTCTCGTTGGCGAGGCGGAACGAGTCCAATCAAACCCAATTCAGTTTCATAATGACAGTATCGGGGGGGGGGGGGGGGGGGGGGGGTTTATCAAGACAAAGATGGAGTTCATGCTCTCACTACAGACCTCAACGTTTTCTATCAATGGAGTTTCATTCAAGGGTGATGGAGTGTGATGGATGGAGTACGGCCTATCCCTCCGGTTTCCTTTGACAGGAGGATACTGGAAGAAACCTTCTATACTCCAACTGGGACAGAGTCAATCATAGACACCAGCAACATGGAAAGCTTGACAAAGTCAAACACGGAGCAGAATCATGGTCCAATTCTGCCATGACATTGATTTTACACAGCTGTCTTGTGCGTGCGCCCCTGTGTCTATACGCAGATACCACATGACACGGGCTTTAGACACAGTCTGTGTCTCCACTGACATCTCATCCAGGCTCTGTGTTCGGCCTGATGTCGGATGTAAGAACAATTTATCCGTCCCAGATGTCTTTTTGGTGTATTTATATTCATTTCTCCCCTGTTTCTGCTGTGCGAGGGAGCTGGGTTAAGTTAGGACAGGACTTCCAGTAAATAGAGGGAAGGAGAACGGGAGGGAGAGGTGTATTTATATTCATTTCTCCCCTGTTTCTGCTGTGCGAGGGAGCTGGGTTAAGTTAGGACAGGACTTCCAGTAAATAGAGGGAAGGAGAACGGGAGGGAGAGATGTATTGAGACATCCAGCTTGTCTTCAGGCCTTGCAGACCTCAGCCAATGCTGGACATTGTTTATCTTTTGCCCTCTTTTAAAAAAACGAGGCAAGTCCGTTAAGAACACGTTCTTATTTACAATGACGGCCTACCGGGGAACAGTGGGTTAACTGGGTTAACTGCCTTGTTATTTTTACCTTGTCAACTCAGGGGTTCGATCCAGCAACCTTTCGGTTACTGGCCCAACTCTCTAACCACTAGGCTACCTGCCGCCCCTCTATTTCACCTGCCGCCCCTCTCTAGTCTTTCCCTTGTATTTGTTTCTCTATACAATCCTTCCATCTCCCCCTCCGTCTTCACAATTTATTTTCATTTTCTCATGATTTTCCCCTTTGCTGTCATGCATTCTCCACTCCCATTGTCTCATGATTTTCCCCTGTTAGAAAGAAAGCTATTGTCTGAATTCAACAGCCTCTCCTCTGCCTTGAGTCAGGCTGTGACTCAGGGTGCGTCTGCCTAGCTCTTCATTTCACACCTGTTAGCTGCAGGGCTAGGCACTCTAGCACAGCCAAGCCTAGCATGTACACACACACACACACACACACACACACACACACACACACACACACACACACACACACACACACACACACACACACACACACACACACACACACACACACACACACACACACACACACACACACACACACACACACACACACACACACACACACACACACACACACACACTGTAGGGGAGTGGGGAGGACTGGAGTTGCCCATCCCTGCTCCAGACTGTGTGTAATGTTAATGCTGTTTAGTCAACTTCTTGATATGCCACACCTGTCAGGTGGATGGATTATCTTTTGCAAAGGAGAAATGCTCACTAACAGGGATGTAGATACATTTGTGCACAACATTTGAGAGAAATAAGCTTTCTGTACATATGGAAAATGTATGGGATCATTTATTTCAGCTCATGAAACATGGGACCAACACTTTACATGTTGCGTTTTATATTTCTGTTTGGTATAGAATAACACGGATGTTTCTATCTCTATTGTAATAGTGTCGATGTTTACAACATGTGTAGCCATTCAGTTCTATATAGGCATCTATATAGGCAAGTAATGAATCTCAATTGTGCTGCAAGTTTTTAAAAAAATTAAAAGATGTTCCCAAGGATGTTCTTTTTTAATAGCACAAATACATTTCAAACTACTTGTTATTCATTGCTTTACCCATAAGGCTCTTTGGTTGCAGGGAAAAGAGGGCGCCACTGTGGAACCCTGGGAGGATGCAAGCTTCCACCTGTACAAAGTTATTGACCGCTTCGGCTTCGTACAGTAAGCGCGCACACACACACACACACACACACACACACACACACACACACACACACACACACACAGACCCTTAAGTGATCAATTCATTACACAAGGCATATCAACTTTTTTGAAATGTGAATCAGTCACATGCACACCACAATCTTCCCCCTTATTTGTGTTCTGATATTTCACTTCAGCTTCAAAGAACACTAGTTTAAAACAGTACCATTGTCTTGAAGTTGGAGAAAGTGACTCTCTATAGCCTGGTGTGTTGTGGCGTTGGCATGGCCAGCAGTGGGGTTGCATGGCTCTTAAACAACACTGTTCTTAGGCAGTTATATCAGTTATATATAGGCTGGCACATGTGGGCTGGTCTAGGCAGGAAGCTGCAGGGTTAGCCACAATCACAGGGCATCTGTGTGGGAGCTCAGGCCGAGAGTATAGGGGAGAGAGGGATGACGTGCTGGGGCCCAGGGCCAGTCACAGTCTGGAGAGAGGGAAGGATGGAGAGGTTGAGTGCCTGAGTGAAGGCTATGGTCTGGGAGAGAGGGATGGAAAGAGAGCAGATGGGGGCTCGGCTGAAGGTTATGGTTCTGGCCTAATGCCAGGACTTTGGACTGGTTAGGACACAGAGCTGGGGCCCATGGTTAAGACAGTAGAGATGAGGCCTCATGCTCCATGAAATAGCCTATGAAGGAGAGCCCTGTCTAGGTCATACTAACTAGGTGTGATGACAACAATGAGTGAGAAAAGAAGGGAATGCCCCATTTACAGGCAGACACTGACAAACTGACTGCAAACTCTCTGTGCTTCCTGTATGAGTTAAAGGTCAGGTTCAGGGGTCAGGGCAGTCCCGGGAAAGAGACACAGGAAGTGGGGGATGGGACACGGGCTCTGTTCCCTTCCTTCCATGAAGTCATTACAGATCTGACCTGATCATAGGTCTGACCAATGTTGGATTGGTTAAAGCAATGGAGAGGAAACCTTACTTTCACTTGCCCAGTCATGGACAGATTAGTTAATATCACTAAAAGAAGGAAGGATGCATTTTGAGAGTATTGGAACAGGCCCCCACCATGGGGAAATCCCGTTCTTTAATGATCTAAGCCAGTGGGCTGAGTGGCACAGAGAGCTGTGCTGCTCTGAAGTGTTAGTTTCATAGTGTAACTGCTGGATAGCCATAGAGGCATTGAAACTGGGACAGGACAGTAGCCAGAATGGAGGAATGTTTTAATGTGTTATTTCCTGTTTGCTTGGCTGCTGACGTGTAATGTTCCCTCCCTTTGATGAGTGTTGGGGAAGGTGAAACGAGCTCTGGCAGTAACAGCGTTCATTTCTTTAATGACTCCACTTCCTCTGGAAAGAATCTTTGAGTGGTCCGTATTCACGTTGAGACATATCAACTTGGGGCTCCATCTTGTCCCTCTTCACCGCGTATGAGTGAGTCGAGTCGGACAGAGAGACAGCCTACTAACATTCCACCCCACCACCAAACGTGTAATGTTCTTAGAGGCCCAGACCAGCGAAACCTTAGATACCAACAATGTGTCTGAAACAAATCAACCAAAGCTGTGTGATACGAACGCTTGTTTTGTTTTCTCCTCTCCAGTGAGAACGAACTTCCGTCCCACGACTCGGTGGAAGAGAAGGTGAGACGACCATGTCTCAGGCCCTCGGAGCTAACTACAGCTCTCCCGTCCCACGTGTCTATGCCGCTGTAAAATGACCTTCACCGATGAGAAGGAACACGGCGTCTTTCCCACACATAACGCTTACCGTCACTGCTATGAATAGAACTCTGGTTGCTGAGAATTGATTAGTTCTTTCCTTTATCAGAATCCTACCATTTTGTATTCTTCTACTGTCGCTTTCAACGAGTTACATAATGTTCTGAGCTGGATGTTTAGATTGCATTCTAATGTCACTGTAACCTTTGCCTCATCCTGGCATCATAAAATGTTCTTTGTTTTATGAAGCAAAATGTATGACACTGCATATTTGTCTGCATAAACAGTTCCTCCAGAGATTTGGTAATGAGGAAGTGTTAACATGCCACTTCCTGTGTCCCCTCAGCAAAAGCACTTAGAGGTAGAAAGGACCTCAAAATGGCTGAAGATGATGAAGAGCTGGGACAAGTATAAGAACAGTGAGAAGGTACGATCTCTCTCTTCCTCCCTCACCATCTCTCCCCCTTCTTGCAGTCTCTTAAAATATCTCATTCCCACATTCCTGTTGTCAAATATTACATTCCACATGCTTCTCCTCGTGCCTCGCTCACATCTCTCCCTTCTCTTTGGTGAACAAATATTAGTGAGTCTCCCTGAAGAGCATTTATAGAGGTCTGGTCTCTGTAATAGCTGTCTTTGTTAGTGCCTGAGTTTGGGGTCTTCTTTATGCTAGGTGTTGGGCCCTCGGGCATTCAGTTCTGACGTCCTTCAGTTGTACTCTGTGGTCCCAGCGGGAATTGGAGATTGTCTTTAAATTAACCTTGGCTAGGGGAATGTTTTAGCCTTGTTCTCTCTTTCTCCGGTTTCAAGGATTGCGTGACAAGCAACAACCAAGGACTTGTTGTTTCCTCCCTCTGTCAGTCAGTGCGCTGCTCGTTTCCCCCCTCTGTCCGTCAGTGCTCTGCTCGTTCCCCCCCTCTGTCAGTCAGTGCTCCGCTCGTTTCCCCCCGTCAGTCAGTGCTCCGCTCGTTTCCCCCCGTCAGTCAGTGCTCCGCTCGTTCCCCCCTGTCAGTCAGTGCTCCGCTCGTTTCCCCCTGTCAGTCAGTGCTCCGCTCGTTTCCCCCTCTGTCAGTCAGTGCCCGTTTCCCCCTCTGTCAGTCAGTGCTCCGCTCGTTTCTCCCCTCTGTCAGTCAGTGCTCCGCTCGTTTCCCCCTCTGTCAGTCAGTGCTCGTTTCTCCCCTCTGTCAGTCAGTGCTTTCGTTTCCCCCTCTGTCAGTCAGTGCTCCGCTCGTTTCCCCCCTCCGTCAGTGTCAGTTCCCCCTCTGTCAGTCCGTTGCTCGTTTCCCCCCGTCAGTCAGTCTCGTTTCCGCCCCCTCTGTCAGTCAGTGCTCCGCTCGTTTCCCCCCTGTCAGTCAGTGCTCCGCTCGTTTCCCCCCTGTCAGTCAGTGCTCCGCTCGTTTCCCCCTCTCAGTCAGTCAGTGCTCCGCTCGTTTCCCCCCCCCTGTCAGTCAGTGCTCCGCTCGTTTCCCCCCTCTGTCAGTCAGTGCTGCCGCTCGTTTCCCCCTCTGTCAGTCAGTGCTCCGCTCGTTTCTCCCCTCTGTCAGTCAGTGCTCCTCCGTTTCCCCCTCTGTCAGTCAGTGCTCCGCTCGTTTCCCCCTCTGTCAGTCAGTGCTCCGCTCGTTTCCCCCTCTGTCAGTCAGTGCTCCGCTCGTTTCCCCCTCTGTCAGTCAGTGCTCCGTTTCCCCCTCTGTCAGTCAGTTCCCGTTTCCCCCTCTGTCAGTCAGTGCTCCGCTCGTTTCTCCCCTCTGTCAGTCAGTGCTCCGTTTCCCCCTCTGTCAGTCAGTGCTCCTCCCCTCTGTCAGTCAGTGCTCCGCTCGTTTCTCCCCTCTGTCAGTCAGTGCTCCTCTCGTTTCTCCCCTCTGTCAGTCAGTGCTCCGCTCGTTTACCCCCTGTCAGTCAGTGCTCCGCCGTTTCCCCCTCTGTCAGTCAGTGCTCCGCCCGTTTCCGTTTCCCCCTCTGTCAGTCAGTGCTCCGCTCGTTTCCCCCTCTGTCAGTCAGTGCTCCGCTCGTTTCCCCCCTGTCAGTCAGTGCTCCGCTCGTTTCCCCCTCTGTCAGTCAGTGCGTTTCCCCCTCTGTCAGTCAGTGCTCCGCTCGTTTCCCCCCTGTCAGTCAGTGCTCCGCTGTCAGTTTCCCCCCTCTGTCAGTCAGTGCTCCGCTCGTTTCCCCCTGTCAGTCTGTCAGTCAGTGCTCCGCTCGTTTCCCCCTCTGTCAGTCAGTGCTCCGCTCGTTTCCCCCTCTGTCAGTCAGTGCTCCGCTCGTTTCCCCCCCTCTGTCAGTCAGTGCTCCGCTCGTTTCTCCCCTCTGTCAGTCAGTGCTCCGCTCGTTTCCCCCCTGTCAGTCAGTGCTCCGCTCGTTTCTCCCCTCTGTCAGTCAGTGCTCCGCTCGTTTCCCCCTCTGTCAGTCAGTGCTCCGCTCGTTTCCCCCTCTGTCAGTCAGTGCTCCGCTCGTTTCCCCCTCTGTCAGTCAGTGCTCCGCTCGTTTCCCCCTCTGTCAGTCAGTGCTCCGCTCGTTTCCCCCTCTGTCAGTCAGTTCCGCTCGTTTCCCCCTCTGTCAGTCAGTGCTCCGCTCGTTTCCCCCTCTGTCAGTCAGTGCTCCGCTCGTTTCCCCCTCTGTCAGTCAGTGCTCCGGTTGATGGCTCAGTCAGTCAGTTTGTTTCCTGTGCTGCTGTTTCTCCCGGCTGGCATACTAATTGAGTGGCTCTTTTTGTTTCCTGTGCTGCTGAAAACAATGGCATACTAATGCAGTCATAAGGTTCCTAGCATCTGTAAGGCAGGTTCCTAGCATCTGTAAGGCAGGTTCCTAGCATCTGTAAGGCAGGTTCCTAGCATCTGTAAGGCAGGTTCCTAGCATCTGTAAGGCAAGTGTAATCTTTAGATCTACTAAAAATCTGCTGTAGGGCAGAGCCTGGGTCCTGGCATAGGTGTTGATGTGACAATGAATTTATGGTACAAATAGAGGACTGAGGAGTGCAGCGAGTAGGAGAGACTTCTACACTGAAGAGCCATTTAGATCTCGCACACACACACACCAACCAAAAGGAAACCACATGCACAATTGCGCACACACACCAATGGTGATTAGTGGAACATGTGCACTCATTGACTTCATCAGAGCCCTAATTACTGGGCTGTCGCTGTCGCTGTCAAGCCCCAAGTGGGTCTATCTGGCACACACATACACTGTACACACACACACACAGTACACACAGTACAAACACACACCTCCACACATACTCACTCACACACACACACATAGAGCATACAACCTAAACTGATTCGTTAACCTTTAATTATCACCCATCACTGGCCATCCGATGCCTCCTTTCAAATCAATGTTTCTCTCTCTTCTCCCACCTCTCTGTGTTCTGCCTGCTGAATAATGAAGATTGTGTTTGTGTGTGTGTATATAATATATGTGTGTATATAATATATGTGTGTGTATATAATATATGTGTGTGTATATAATATATGTGTGTGTATAAAATGTATATGTGTGTGTGTGTGTGTGTATATGACACGCTACAAAAGTATGTGGTAACCTCTTAAAATTAGGCTATTTCAGCCACCGTTGCTTGACAGCTGTATAAAATCGAGCGCACAGCCATGCAATCTCTATAGACAAACATTGGCAGTAAAATGGCCTGACCGAAGAGGTCAGTGACTTTCAACGTGGCACCACCATAGAATACCACCTTTCCAACAAGTCAGTCAGTTAAATTTCTGCCCTGCTAGAGCTGCCCCGGTCCATTGTAAGTGCTGTTATTGTGAAGTGGAAACGTCTAGGAGCAACAACGGCTGAGCCGCGAAGTGGTAGGTCACACAAGCTCACAGAACGGGACCGCAGAGTGAAAATCGTCTGGCCTCGGTTGCAGCCAATGTTTCCTCTAAGATGTGCACAGCTCCCCGGGACTACCGTGCAGAATTATCAGCCCACCGAGAGAAGCATGAGATTGATCTCCACTCTACTTTGTAGAGCAGTGTTCACCGACTGGTTGATCTCCAAGGCATTCCTAGTCGATCGACAAACATTTCTATTTAAAAAAAAAACAACGATAAAGCCTTGTGATCCTATTTTGTTTTGTTGGTCTCGGGCTGTTTGGCGGTAGGTGCACCTGATTCAGCTGCCTTGCGCGTCGGGTAGGTGAACTGTTGCCATTTTGAACCAATTCATGTGTCTGGCAGGCCCAGAGAACAAATCAAGTGCACTATATGCCTACTGCTGGCCAATCGGTTTGCTCAAATTAAAGGTGTCTGCAGTAACATAGCAGGCATAAAAGAAAGCTACAGCAAAGTTGATACTATGATATTTCAAAATGTTTAAAATCATAACTAGAGCGAGACTGTCAACGAATACAGCAAAGAGCTGCTGTTTTTATGAGTGAGTTCATGTTTAAGTTCTTTCTCAGCTCTGTCAACACTTTTATTAGCCATAAAATGTGCTTTCTTCCCATTTCCACTCAGCGCTACAACAAGCACTGCAGCAGTAATGAATGAGTAGGAAAGTGTATCTATAGGTTTGCATTGTTATTATTGTTAGCGGTTTGGGTCTTTTTTAATATCCAGGAATATTTCACTTTCTCTGTTCATAGGAGTAACAACATGAATGTGTCATGTGGCAGAAATAATGCGGTGCGACTGGAGTTTCCCCAGCCTTTTTGGTCAGAGTCAGTGTCGGAAAGGGAGAGCAGAGGGTTGTTGAGGCGGGACCCCTGGACCGTGTTTACAGCATGAGCGGTCATGAGTAAATGTGCTTGTTTTGAGATCAAAGCGAGAGCTCCATGTAGCCACGTGTGTACATTTTGTTCATGTCCTTTGCTAGTTAGTGAGTTATTAGCCCAGTTATAGATCATTTGTAGTCAGCAATGTGGGAGTGATTGCTTCTTGCAAGAGCACAAACTGTGTACATTTCCAGGCATCTTTGAAAAGCTGTTACTGTAGGCTGAATGATAGAACAGCTATTTCCATGTTAAAATGTTTCTTCATAGTTTTTTATGGTAGGCCACTCTATTAGGCCTACATTATGATCAAGTAGCCTACTTGGCCACTGTTATAACTAACTTAAAGCGGGTACAGCCTCAGTGTTCACTGTAAACGTGCTGGATATTGCACAGAATTTTACCAATGTTAAAGTTTACACACACACACACACACACACACACACACACACACACACACACACACACACACACACACACACACACACACACACACACACACACATACACACACTGAGCATGACCAGATTCCTTGGCCAGATGGGTAGGTCTCCCCACACACATCACCTATAGCC
The DNA here is from genome assembly GCF_021184085.1 of Oncorhynchus gorbuscha. Classification (NCBI taxonomy): domain Eukaryota; kingdom Metazoa; phylum Chordata; class Actinopteri; order Salmoniformes; family Salmonidae; genus Oncorhynchus; species Oncorhynchus gorbuscha. The sequence goes on along the minus strand of NC_060197.1, from coordinate 8,577,119 downwards.
TCTTTTCCAATCACCCAGAATCAGCTGATATAAGAAGGGCTTTATAAATACATTTGATTTAGATTTGAATAATAGTTGTATATAGTTTGTCCTTCACGCGCATACTAGTCCTTCACACGCATACTAGTCCTTCACGCGCATACGTGTTCTTCACGCGCACACGTGTTCTTCACGCGCACACGTGTTCTTCACGCGCACACGTGTTCTTCACGCGCATACGTGTTCTTCACGCGCATACGTGTTCTTCACGCGCATACTAGTCCTTCACGCGCATACTAGTCCTTCACGCGCATACTAGTCCTTCACGCGCATACTAGTCCTTCACGCGCATACTAGTCCTTCACGCGCATACTAGTCCTTCACGCGCATACTAGTCCTTCACGCGCATACGTGTTCTTCACGCGCATACTAGTCCTTCACGCGCATACTAGTCCTTCACGCGCATACTAGTCCTTCACGCGCATACTAGTCCTTCACGCGCATACTAGTCCTTCACGCGCATACTAGTCCTTCACGTGCATACGTGTTCTTCACGCGCATACGTGTTCTTCACGCGCATACTAGTCCTTCACGCGCATACTAGTCCTTCACGCGCATACGTGTTCTTCACGCGCATACTAGTCCTTCACGCGCATACTAGTCCTTCACGCGCATACTAGTCCTTCACGCGCATACGTGTTCTTCACGCGCATACGTGTTCTTCACGCGCATACTAGTCCTTCACGCGCATACTAGTCCTTCACGCGCATACTAGTCCTTCACGCGCATACGTGTTCTTCACGCGCATACGTGTCCTTCACGCGCATACGTGTCCTTCGCGCGCATAAGTGTCCTTCGCGCGCATAAGTGTCCTTCGCGCCCATGTGTCCTTCGCGCGCATAAGTGTCCTTCGCGCGCATAAGTGTCCTTCGCGCGCATACTTGTCCTTCACGCGCATACCTGTCCTTCACGCATACCTGTCCTCTCATACTATCCACTTAATTAACATTTGATTGATGTTTTCTTGATGATTGATTGTACCCCCTTAATGTTGAATGTGAGTCAGATTATTCATACTATCAATTCATCATGAAAACTGTTCGGTTGTGTAGCTCGAATTTGATTGGGCACAAAGGCATTTTGAACTTGAGCGTTAGGGCTAGGGGGTGTGGTTGGAAGGTGAAGCATGGTCTCTTTGATGTTACACTAAGAATGTCCTTTTCCCCGTATCCATGTCTCCCTCCAGCTGGTGAGGCGGATCTATAAGGGAATTCCTCTACAGCTCCGAGGAGAGGTGTGGTGTCTGCTCCTCGACGTTCCCAAAATAAAGGAGGAGAAGAAAGACTTCTACGAGGTACGTTATGGAGACACGAGCCAGAAGCTCACAGCAGAGTTATAGTGCTCTCTAGGACTAACATCCTTCCTCCCTGGGAAAAGTCATGGAGGAACTATACACATTCACACTGTAGTTGACTCTCCTATTGTCTCTCTCCACTCAGCCAGCTTCATTATAGCCCAGGCCTCATTAACATTCATAACCAGGCCGGTTATTAGATTTCAGAGCCATTATTATGGGGGGAGGTGTGTGTGTGTGTGTCTGTCTGTCAGCACTGGAATACTGAGTTTCTAGTCACAACTGAGCTTTATTATAACTCAATAAATATTTGCGGGATGGATGAGTAGTTTTATTCCTCACACACACTCCCTCAGTGACTCTGTGTTGTTGTGTTTCCTGTGTGTAGAAGCTGAAGCTCAGGGCTCGAGGTCTGTCTCCTGACGTCCGTCAGATTGACCTGGATGTGAACAGAACCTACAGGGACCACGTCATGTTCATGACCCGCTACGACGTCAAGTCAGTTTCTCATACTCCAGTACAACATCTACACTTAGTCACTACAGAATAGTACCCTTAATTAGGGCCGGGAGTTTTTCTTGACCATGTGTCCTGACTAGGAAAAAAACCCTGGTCGTAGCCTGGGCCATGATGCACATCTATCTGGCCATACCTCTTTCTGTCATAATGGTGGCTGACATGGACATTTCCCTATAAGGAAGGGAGAGGACACACGTCCCTTTTCTGTGTTTTTACTTCTGCTTGATGACGTCATGGAGAGAGCCAGAACCAGGGGCCCCTGGGAAATAAACACTGGCTTGCAAGAGTCCGAGAGCACCACGGACCTGGCAGGCACAGCCTCACAGGAACTAAACACATTACCTCGATACTGACCATGACACAATACAACTACCTCAAACACAGCTATACCATGAAAGCATAAAATGTACAACTACCTCAAACACAAAGGTTGCCATTACTGGCCAAATATAGGAAGTAAAAATGTGTTCATCTCATTTAGAAGACAATACGACTATTAGAGCATTTGAATGATGAGAGAAGACCAGATCTCTCTTGAAAAATGTATCTCAATGAGACTAACCTGGTTAAATAAAAACAAAGCAACCTGAACTCCCCTTTTGTGATCAATTGGGAAGCTCCTGAGGTGTTCCTGTTAGTTAACCTGCACGTCCGTCAGATGATGTCTAGTCATTAGTAGGTTGACTGTTTGTTGTTGTTTTCAGGCAGCAGGCTCTGTTCCACGTCCTAACAGCCTACTCCGTGTACAACACGGTGAGTCACACTACACACATTCCAGAATGAATCCCCCGTCACCTCAACGCCTCTCTTTACCCTACCTCTCCTTTCCCCAATCAACTGTTTTCTACAGCCTCGTCCTTCTCTCCCTCGTCCTTCTTTTATCCCCTCATCCAGCTCCTCCTGATCATCCTCCCCTGTTCTCTCCATCCACCGACCTCCTCTGTTCCTGTGTAGATATAAAGAAGTGAGTTGGTGTGCAGTTTTGCATGCGTGTTTGTCTATACATTACAAACCTGTGTGTGTGTGTGTGTGTGTGTGTGTGTGTGTGTGTGTGTGTGTGTGTGTGTGTGTGTGTGTGTGTGTGTGTGTGTGTGTGTGTGTGTGTGTGTGTGTGTGTGTGTGTGTGTGTAGGAGGTGGGTTACTGCCAGGGCATGAGTCAGATCACTGCTCTGTTGCTCATCTATATGAATGAAGAGGATGCCTTCTGGGCTCTGGTCAAACTGCTGTCTGGACAGAAACACGCCATGCATGGTAAACACACCAGAACACACACACACTACACACTGTGTAACATCCCATAGAAGTGTTAGGCCGTCATTCAATAGCCCACGCAAAACCCACGCCTAAGCCATGCCATACATATGCACCATATAGGACACAAGTCAATTCAGGGGTAGCATACTAGACCAGACACACTAAGTAGGCATGAACAGCCATGCCCTAGACCACATAGGATAGTAGGCTCTGGTCTTTTACTCCAAACATTCCTTAAGTCCAACATGACCCCACTGACACAGGAACCTGCCCTACGGAGAGAATATAAACACGCACTCACACACTGAATACACACACACTCTCACATACCTTTCAAGGACTTAGGCTGTCTCTTCTGGGCCCCATAAAATGTGAGGAAACACATTTCTAGAGAACCCTCCCTGACCACTTCTTACCAGATATCTATAGAGCTCACCCAATCTCCCGTCCCTTCCATTCAGACCCACACACAGCGAGAACCACCAGAGTCATTTCCTACATTTGATCAAATGCTCTGTGATCTCCGCCCCTCTAGGGTTTTTTATCCCCGGCTTCCCCAAGCTGATGCGCTTCCAGGAGCACCATGACCGCATCCTCAAGAAGATGATGCCCAAACTGAAGTCACACCTGGTGAGGCCCGCAGAGCACACACACACACAGTCTGGGGGAAGGGGTAGTGGTATATAAACGACAGCCCTAAGCCTGCTGGTATGGGGGACTGAGTTGAGTGCCACAGCAGCAGCCTTTGATGTGTTGAGATTAAAGGGTGGTGGAGTGAGAGAGAAATGCCATGTCTACAAACACAACCATACACACACAGATATGGCTTTTATTCTGCCTTTAATATGGGGCCTTGGGCACGTTGGCGGATTCACCACTGCTGTTAAACCAAGGCCACTGTTTAAATACACACACACACACACACACACACACACACACACACACACACACACACACACACACACACACACACACACACACACACACACACACACACACACACACACACACACACGGAGTGGTAATGGCTCATTGACCTCTGTTTCAGGACACACAGGAGGTGTTCACCAGCCTGTACACTATGAAGTGGTTCTTCCAGTGTTTCCTGGACAGGGTGAGTGTCTGAATCACATCCCCTTCCCTCTGTATCAGAATGTTAGTCAGGGTGAGTGTCTGAATCACATCCCCTTCCCTCTGTATCAGAATGTTAGACAGGGTGAGTGTCTGAATCACATCTCTTCCCTCTGTATCAGAATGTTAGACAGGGTGAGTGTCTGAATCACATCCCCTTCCCTCTGTATCAGAATGTTAGTCAGGGTGAGTGTCTGAATCACATCCCCTTCCCTCTGTATCAGAATGTTAGTCAGGGTGAGTGTCTGAATCACATCCTCTTCCCTCTGTATCAGAATGTTAGACAGGGTGAGTGTCTGAATCACATCCCCTTTCCTCTGTATCAGAATGTTAGACAGGGTGAGTGTCTGAATCACATCCCCTTCCCTCTGTATCAGAATGTTAGACAGGGTGAGTGTCTGAATCACATCCCCTTCCCTCTGTATCAGAATGTTAGACAGGGTGAGTGTCTGAATCACATCCCCTTCCCTCTGTATCAGAATGTTAGACAGGGTGAGTGTCTGAATCACATCCCCTTCCCTCTGTATCAGAATGCTAGACAGGGTGAGTGTCTGAATCACATCCCCTTCCCTCTGTATCCTTTAGGCCTGCAGCTTTTCTAAATGTGTCTTTGTAAAGCATCAGTCATTATAACACCATGCCTACTGCAGGTGTCTTCTCTTTTCTGGCTGTATCATTCACTCTCCCTATCTCTTTCTCTCTCCTTCATTATCTTTCTTCCTCTCTGTCTCTCTCCCTCAGACCCCCTTCACCCTGACCCTGCGGATCTGGGACATCTATATCCTGGAGGGAGAGAGAGTTCTGACTGCCATGTCCTACACGGTCCTCAAACTGCACAAGAGTAAGACCAGAACAGTAGGATTGTGCTATTGTGACCACGTGGTTGTCTGTGCGCCACCAGGCGAAGTTGCTTCACTGAACCACCTCCGCTAACCTCTAAGATCTGTGACTGTCCTCAAACTGCACAGGAGAAAGTGTTCTCACAGTGTGTGTGTGTGTGTGTGTGTGTTTGCAGAGCACCTGTTGAAGCTGTCTATGGAGGATCTGGTTGAGTTTCTGCAGGTGACTCTGGCCAAGGACTTCTTCTTTGAGGATGACTTTGTGATTGAGCAGCTGCAGAACAACATGGTGGAGCTAAGGAGGTCCAAACTGGAGCTGGCCGCACCAGGTAGCCTTCTGCCCCCAACACATCTCATACACACTGATTACAGTAGGCTATACATTTGTCACACACACGCAGATTAGACAACTGCCACACACAACCTCAAAATATCAACACACACACACACACACACACACACGGATGTATCACCCTGCATATGTTACTTCACTTACATTCACCCTCAACCACACAGTTCCAGTTCTCACACATACACGCACACACACACAGCTCTCCTGCTGGCTGCTGTGTAATAGTATTACCAGTGGTAGTAGTAATTAGTGATAGCAGTCTGTGTCTCATCTTGCTTTCTGTCTCTTGCTTAATCTGCCTCTTCTCCCTCTTCTCCCAATGGTTCGGCCCAGCCTACAAAAGTGTGGGTGGGAGTGGGGGCCACATCCCCTCCTACGACAGTAACCGGTGGGCTATCCTGACTGGTGTTCCCCTGTTTCATCATCTGTCCATCCCTCCCTCCCTCTGTCAGTTCCTCCGTTTTCCGTCTGTCTGTCTTTCGCCTGTCTGTCCAGCGGCCCTGGGCTCCTCTTACAGAACATTCTCCCAATGGTACCGCAATCTTGTGCAGTAGCTACTGCAACTCAGGCCAGGCTACTATTGGTAAAGCTACCTTGGAGTCTTGTAGTGGAGGGATTATCCTCCTCTATTACTACCACGCTCGTTGTCTCCGACTGCTTTTAGCGAGGCACTGCAGATGGTCATTATCAGTAGAGTAGTAACCATTTAAGCTCCCACTTTAGATAATACGATACGTTGTGTCACTACTTTCAGTTAGTAAGATGCATCTGGCCTAAAGCTTTGACTGGTCACCGCTCAACATTGTAGGCTACATAATGGCTTAACCTCCGAATGTCCTAATGTACTGTGGCATCCTACCACCCTGGTTGTGTGGGTACACACACACACACACACACACACACACACACACACACACACACACACACACACACACACACACACACACACACACACACACACAACACAACACACACACACACACACACAGTGAGAGAGCCATTTTCTCTTCCTGGTGACATGATAATAAGTATCATCCAACAGCAGAGGCTTTATGCTCGACTGCGGCACTCGGAGCTCGTCTTCAACCCATCTGCTACTAGTGAACCAGCCACATGTCATGTTGAGAAATGGAGATTCAGAAGCCAAAACTCTTCCAACTTTGACGGTTAAATTGTTGGATGAGGTTTTTAATGAGAGGCTAAAGAAAGGTTTGAATAGGTTGTTGTCTGTGTTTTACGTTTGATTGTGGGGTGGAGACTGCATCCTACACTTAACTTGGAAGCCCTAAAGCACCTGTGTCGGTGAACACATTTCCTGGGTGAATCCTCAATACTCTCAAGTGGCTTCCTCTCCCGAGTCCAAACTGAGAAGACTGGATGGGTGAGAGCAATAAAGCACTGATCTCGGCTGTGTCCCAATACATTTGAATGGCTTCCGCTTCTCGTCTCCTTTCCTTTATCCCGAACCAAAGCGCCATTATTTCCCTTGTCCAGGCTTTTCAGATCAGTGGTTCTAAGGGATGGTAGAGAAGGACAGGAAGCTGTGTAGGAGTGATGGATGCTGTGACTTACAGGCAGAGTGTCTCCATATTGTTTTCACCCATTCAGTCTAAGGACAGGGAAATGGGACACTTTCTTACACAACGGAGAGCCACTTTAGTTTGTGGATTCAATACCGGTCAGTGATAGCACTTCCTGGTTCAAACTCACCACACTTCCCGGTCCTGTCACATCACTTCCTCTTCTCTAGCTCGTGTCTCCTGGTTTCTATGGTGATTGTGGACACACTGTTCCTACCAGAGTCCAACACATCCAGTGTCCCACCTTCACTGTCTGTTTCTCTGTATATCTGTGTCACCTGTACTGCACTTTATTTTCCTGGCACTGGTAGATACGATTATGTAGTAGTAGTAGTTGTAATAATATACTCCAGTAATAGAGTTTAAAACTGCATGGAGTTGATATATTTATGGTTTTAGTCCTTAAGTGCTAACTCGGCCATGTTTCCTACTTTACTTCTTACAAGTCTTTAAGGACCGTCTGTTAGCTCATTTCAGTCTGACCTATTGAGGTCGGCCTGCTGCTGCAGCTAAGTACATTTTAATGAAACTGAGTGAAAACGTATATTATTTCAGTCTACACTTTTGAATGGCACTTCCTAATTGGACGCCTCTGGCTCGCACTCTGGGTATTGAATATCAGATATATATTTCAGATGTTGTGTTTTGTTATGTCCTTGGTTGGTTTCTCGCCTGTGGAGACGTGATTATTCAGTGTTGTGGTGAATGTAATTCTCTCTTTATTTTCTCCCCTCGTCGGCAGTGATGTTGCATGAATCCATATTGCCCTTTTTTTAATATTCATCGTTTGAAAACATGCCTTTTCCATTTTGTGTTCCCCTCCAGGTGCTCTAACCTTCTGTCTGTTGTATCTGTGCAGGTAAAGAGGACGAGTATCCCAAGAAGCTTCTTGGGCAGCTTCCCCCAGAGCCAGCTGTGAACCAGAACCACGTGGCGAATGGTCAGAGCCACGCCCAGCCGGCCGAGCCCCCAAAAGCGCCTAGCCCCTCCCCCGAGCGCCAGCGGGACAGCCGACCCCCCAGCCGGGCGCGCAGGGACTCCTTGGAGAAGCTGGTCCGGCAGCACAAGGCTGAGAAGAGGGAGGCCAGATCACGGGGGTCTGGAGAGAACTCCGTCCACCTAGACCCCCACTGCAAACAGCCCTCCGCCCCCACCTTTGCTACCCCAGAGAGAGGGTTCACACCTACACCGTCCCCGGCGCCCTCTCCCTCGCCACACCCCAACCCTCCTACAAAAGTGGTGGACAGAGGGAAGCCTCAGAACCACGCCACGGCCAACCACAACTCCAATGCCGCCTCCAGCAGCTCCCGTAAAGACATCGCCCCGCGCTGGGTCAAGCCCTCCGAGACCAAGCTGGAGGCAGCCAAGGCAGCGGCGGCCAGGGAGATCCAGCCCTCCTCCAGCCCTGATGACACCCTGCTGCTCAACCCCCGGCCCCGCTCCAGGGGCTTGATCGCAGGCTCCAACCGTGGCTCCAACGCCTCTCAGTACGACAACGTTCCCGGGGGGGCAGAGCAGGACTTTGTGGAGGTCCTGGAGCTAGACAGGCCACCGTCGCAGATGAGGCGCAGCGAGACACCGTCCTTACCCCCCACCCACACCCCCAGCCTGCAAGGGAGCATGGTCTCCATAGGACCAGTGGGTAGGCAGGCCAAACACCCCATCCCCACTGCCCTGTCCCTCAACAGCCCTGCGGGGGGTAAACCCTATGTCCACCCCAACGGCCAGAGCCAGTACCACACACCCCCCCAGCAGTACTCCCCCGGCCGGCCTGCTATGGTGCCACTCCACTACCCTCCGTACAGTGTGAGCCTTGAGCAGAGGGGACTGGGAGAGGACAGGCACTACGGCCCCCCGCCCTCCCGAGGCACCCCACCTATGGGTCTGATGTATGGGGAGAGGGCGTACGTCACCACCCAGCGGCCCAGCCACTCTCCGGAGAAGGCCCTCATGAACAACTCCTATGGCACCACCCACAGGCAGCCTCCCAGCTCAGCCCAGCCGCCCCGGACCCTTGTAGCCCCGCAGGTCCCCCGCACCATACAGCAGCTGGACAGCCCTGGTAGTAACGCCTCAACATACCTGCACCAGCCCACACGGCTCACCTCCACTGCAGCCGCCTATCCGGTGTACCCTCCTGTTGACTATAACAGGTACGAGGGGCGCAGGAGAGGGGAGCAGACCTCTCCCTACCTGCCCGAGGGGCCAGGCCGGGGAGGGGCAGCGGAGGTGCAGCCGTGGAGGCAGCAGGAAGGTGGTGACATGTCACGTGCCCCTGGAGGTGTACCCCGCTCCCCCAGCTTCCAGAGGGCCCAGATGTCCCCCGTGCAGGAGTTCACCTTCCCTGACGGCCTGGCTCACTACAGGACACAGTTCCACGAGCAGCAGCAACAGCCCACCATGAGGCAGCAGCTCCCCCCGCTGTTCGGAGGACCACACTACAGGCACGCACCAGAGGCGTTCACCATGCAGGAGTCTATGTTACTGTGAGAGGAGGAGAGTGGGATGGAAAGACACTGAGGTGTAGTCACTGACACTGTGGCAGCAGAGACCAGCGGTAGTCCTACTAGAGTTAAGGAGTTTTAGTTTGGTCTGTTTGTGCTTTATATGTGACGTTCTGGCCCATAAAGTCATACTGCATCGTGAATGCTGCAGTATACCAGCTTCTAATGTTTTTATGGATCCCTTTTAAAAACCCACTGAAGATTGATTATTTTATTTTTTCGGATGTTAAATGACATTAATTAATTAATTAATGACAGGAGTTTTAAAGTATATATGTATATCTATCTTTTAGAGTTGAAAAATGTACAGTAAATGATGTTTTGTTTATATGCTGAGTTATTGAAAAGTTATGAGTAGCAGGGGACACTTCTCCTGGCGAGACAAACTCAGTGATTTGATTTTTTCTTTTTTATGAGTTACTTCCAAAATATCTACTTTAGAGGTCAATTTACTCGATATGCTTGTGAATATCTTATTTTTCAGAGAGAAGAAACAAAGCTACGTCAAATAATAGAATTACGGAACAGTGACAATTAAAATCCTTGTCGAAAATATATAATTTCAATTTTGAAGCACCTCCACTGTATAACGACGGTTTTTAAAACTTTATTTTTTCATTGAGATTATTCTGTCGTCGCTCAGTTTAGCGACCACTGTCATTTCTAGTCATTGCAAAGCATTTCTGTAACCCAAATAGTGTGTACAGTATGTTTGTGTATCGAGGCCAGTGTCTGCTTTATACCCAATATTGAGACTGTAAAATCTATCAACAGTGAACTGTTTTGTCGTCCGTAGAAAAAGCACCCCCTTTCTCCCCTGAAGTAATGTACGATTTACTTCCCTCTGAATAGTTGACATGAACATTAATTGCATATTAACAGTACAGTATTTTCATCACCACACGGTAGGTGTCAGCTAGCTGCAATAGGTTTCTATAGAGGGGGAATGTGTACTGGTATTGAAGTACTTATTACTAAGCCGCAATATGCTTTCATTGCCAACTCATGTCTTGTATTTTCAGCAGTCACATTCACTGCTGTTCAGTTACCAGCACTTACATATTAAATCATTCCATATACACACATCAACACTTACTGACTATATACATACTACTTTGTGGTGTGACGTCACACATTTGAATACATATTCAACCACCTCCCCTTTTATTGCTGATTCTCAACTCTGTACTTTTTGATACAATGCTTATCGTTCTCAAAACGGTTATAATTATACTGTTATTATTTGAACGTGCAAATAAGTCATTCCTTTTTTTGCTGTTGTAAATAATTAATTGCAAAACAGTTTCAGGTCATTCTTCAGAGACTTTTCTTTACTTAATAAAAACAAATTGGGGTGTGCATTTCTGATCATGTGTCTGTAGATTTATTTCTGTAAGAATTGTTATTGCTATTCCCTTCATACATCAGTGAAGTGTTTTCGTACATATTCTACATGCATGGACCACGAAGCTCACTCCGGATACTGGCTAGTGATTTATATCCCTGGAAAAGGGGATAACATGTGCCAACATTATTCATCTGCTGATATTTAAGGAAATACTACCCTCTAGTGGAGAAACTAATTGCACCCTCTTCTAAAACAAAAAAACAAAAAGCCATGAGGTTCGAAGGAATTGTCTGTAGAGACAGGATTGTGTCGAGGCACAGTTCTGGGGAAGGGTACCAAAAGATGTCTGCAGCGTTGAAGGTCCCCGAGAACACAGTGGGCTCCCGAATGATGAACTACCAAGAAGCCTAGGAAGCTAAACAGCAATCGGGGGAGAAGGGCCTTGGTCAGGGAGGTGGCCAAGAACTCGATGGTCATTCTGACAGAGCTCCAGAGTTCTTCTGTGGAGATGGGACAACCATCTCTGCACCACTCCACCAATCAGGCCTTTATGGTAGAGTGGCCAGACGGAAGCCACTCCTCAGTAAAAGGCACATGACAGTCCACTTGGAGTTTGCCAATAGGCACCTAAAGAACTTTGACCATGAGAAACAGGTTTCTCTGGTCTGATGAAACCAAGATTTAACTCTTTGGCTTGAAGTCCAAGCATCACGTCTGGAGGAATACTGGCACCATCCCTACGGTGCAGCATCAATGTGTGGGGATGTTTTTCAGTGGCAGGGACTGGGAGACTAGTCAGGATTGAGGGAGAGCTGAACAGAGCAAAGTAGTGAGATCCTTGATGAAAACCTGCTCCAGAGAAACACCCCAAATACAAGTGTGCTAATGTAACAGGGTTGGTTATGTTTCCACTAATCTCTAAAGAAATGTGTGTTTAATGTTCCAGCATTCTTATTGGTTAGTTCAACTCTGATGACAATAAGGTGGGTTGTGATTGGCCCCGCTTGCAGATAGGGGGAGATCGCGAATGTCAGGTCTTCCCAGTATGAAAATGGTCACGATCTGAATACTGTTTTCTATTTTACAATGTGTACACGTTTGCTGTACGTTACTGATTTATACATGTGTGGGTATATGGTACCTGTTAGGGATTGAGGGGCTTTCTGGGATGTGCTTTGGCATATGATTGCTGTATATAAGTGTGTTAGCGAGCATACACCGATGTAATGGTCACATAAGCCCACTGCTAACACATGTTGCCATCGACAGCCATCAATATCGTTAAGCCCGGAACAACTAACGTGCTGTTTCCCATTTAACAACGGCAGAAATAAATGATGCTCAAGCGGGACCACTGGTGGAAGTGATTTACTTTGAGAAAACACAACGCAAGGAGAGTACGATATACATCTGTTACACTAAGCTTGTAGCGTCATGCCCAAGAAGACTTGAGACTGTAATCGCTGCTAATGGTGCTTCAATAAAGTTCTGAGTAAAAGGTCTAAATACTTATGTAAATGTCATAATTATTTTTTTTATTATACATTTACAAAAAATGCTAACATGTTGTTCTTTGTCATGTGTTATTGTGTGTAGATTGAGGGGGAAGACTTTTTAAATCCATTTTAGAATAAGGCTGTAACGTAACAAAATTTGGAAAAAGTCAAGGAGTCTATACTTTCCGAATGCACTTTATATACCCATTGATTTTTGAAGAATACAACTTAATACATTGCTCATGAGCTTAAGTTCATGACTTATTACCCCATCAGAAATACAAATATAAGCTTGTTTTACACCATTGTAAACAATGTATAGCCTCAAAACATATCATTTGTATCTCATGGATGGCCAGTCCTCTGTCTATGAATTTTAGAGTAGTTACATTTCTCCAGTCCCATCCCATCAGCTTTTTACCAAATCAGTAGCAGCTTTGTAATTGTTTCAACTGCAGAATGCCCCTTTAAACATTTACATTCTGTCACAAGAAGTGCCCAATCGATGTCCTCTGTGAGTCCCTTGACCATTGGTGCATCTCAAGTATCTACCTTTCCAAGACCCTTCACCTCACCCCCTCCTAAGGGCATACATTACATTACATTTAAGTCATTTAGCAGACGCTCTTATCCAGAGCGACTTAAGACAGCCCTGCAGTATCCCTTCATCTGATCACGACAACAATTACATTTACATTTAAGTCATTTAGCAGACGCTCTTATCCAGAGCGACTTACAAATTGGTGAACAATCAACAGGGATTTCGTTTCAAAATGTCCTCCTCGAGCATGTGTTCTGTGATGGGTTCAGGTCCAACTGGGGGCAAGTTTAACACCTCAACCATCCACAGGCTCCCTCTCCAGCCCAGAGGCTGCTGACCCTTCACATGCCATGGTGGGCCAGCCCAGCAGATATCACTAATCATGGGCCTTCTCTGCTTTGTTTGTCCACACAGGCTTCCGTTTCTCTATGAAGGCCCGTATCCCCTCCTGTCCGTCTCTGAGAGCCAGGTTATCCACCATGACACGAGAGGCTATAGCGTAGGCCGCATCCCGACCCTGGGCCATCTGTCTGGGAGAGGAATTCAATTATGTATAAAACTACACATGTACACTACCGTTCAAAAGTTTGGGGTCACTTAGGAATGTCCTTGTTTTGAAAGAAAAGGGGAAAGAATTGCCCATTAAAATAACATCAAATTGATCAGAAATACAGTGTTGACAGTGTTAATGTTGTAAATGACTATTGTATCACCAAATGGCTGATTTTTAATGGAATATCTATATAGGCGTACAGAGGGCCATTATCATCAACCATCACTCCTGTGTTTCAATGGCACATTGTGTTAGCTAATCCAAGTTTAGCATTTTAAAAGGCTAATTGATCATTAGAAAACCCTTTTGCAATTATGTTAGCACAGCTGAAAACTGTTGTTCTAATTAAAGAGGCAATAAAACCGGCCTTTAGACTAGTTGAGTATCTGGAGCATCAGCATTTCTGGGTTTGATTACAGGCTCAAAATGGCCAGAAACAAATAACTTTCTTTTGAAACTCGTCAGTCTATTCGTGTTCTGAGAAATTAAGGCAATTCCATCTGAGAAATTGGCAAGAAACTGAAGATCTCGTACAACGCTGTGTACTACTCCCTTCAGAGAACAGCACAAACTGGCTCTAACCAAAATAGAAAGACAAGTGGAAGGCAACGGTGCACAACTGAGAAAGAGGACAAGTACATTAGAGTGTCTAGTTTGAGAAACAAACGCCTCAACTGGCAGCTTCATTAAATAGTACCCGCAAAACACCAGTCTCAACGTCAACAGTGAAGAGGCAACTCCGGGATGCTGGCCTTCTAGGCAGAGTTGCAAAGAAAAAGCCATATTTCAGACTGGCCAATAAAAATAAAAGTTTAAGATGGGCATAAGAACACAGACACTGGACAGAGGAACTGCCTAGAAGGCCAGCCTCTTCACTGTTGACGTTGAAACTGGTGTTTTGCGGGTACTATTTAATGAAGCTGCCAATTGAGGACTTGTGAGACATGCGTTTCACAAACTAGACATTCTAATGTACTTGTCCTCTTGCTCAGTTGTGCACAGGGGCCTCCCACTCCTCTTTCTATTCTGTTTAGAGCCTGTTTGCACTGTTCTCTGAAGTGAAGGAAGTAGTACACAGAGTTGTATGAGATCTTCAGTTTATTGGCAATTTCTCACATGGAATAGCCTTCATTTCTCAGAACAAGAATAGACTGACAAGTTTCGGAAGAATGTTCTTTGTTTCTGGCCATTTTGAGCCTTTAAATCGAACCAACAAACGCTGATGCTCCAGATATTCAACTCGTCTAAAGAAGGACAGTTTTATTGCTTCTTTAATGTTTCAGCTGTGCTAACATAATTGCAAATGATCAATTAGCTTTTTAAAATGCTAAACTTAGATTAGCTAACACAACGTGCCATTGGAACACAGGAGTGATGGTTGCTGATAATTGGCCTCTGTACGCCTATGTAGATATTCCATTAAAAATCAGCTGTTTCCAGCTACAAAAGTAATTTACAACATTAATGATGTCTCCACTGTATTTCTAATCAGTTGATGTTATTTTAAAATGGACAAGTTTTTTTTTTTTTTTCTTCCAAAAACAAGGACATTTCTAAGTGACCCCAAACTATTGAACGGTAGTGTTAAGGGAATTTTTATCAATAATGACTAATTATGTATACATTTCAATCAGGACTGACCAATCAGAATACTATTATGTTTCTGTATATGTACTAATCAGAATACTATTATGTTTCTGTATATGTACTAATCAGAATACTATTATGTTACTGTATATGTATGAATTTTCTTTTAATCCTAGTACTGAATATAATGTGTGTAAATATAATCAAGAATTAGAACAATGACTGTCTGTTCCTTGGTAGAAATGAATTAACTATATCGCCAGACTGGCTAGAATGCTTATCTACACAGGCTGGCCTTGGCTCTAGACTGATGTGGGAAGGCTTGAGAACTATACAGCCTTTCTACCAGTGTCAAGAAGAGACGGAACATTTAGAAAATGCTGACGTCATTTTCAGTTTATAATCTGTGGTAAAAATATATCATGAGCAGTACTCACGAGAATAAACGCAGCTGGTTGATTTCAAAGGCTGGTCTCTGTCCATTTTATACCAATAAGGGTCTTACAAACTCTTATGAATTGACAGAGTGATTCATTTTAATTGGTTATTAAAACAGAGGAAATTAATTCCTGTAACAAGTGTATATAGTGTTTACCTTTCAAGAGGAAAATGAATGACTCTTTCGCTGTGTATCAGTGGATATCCACTCAAACCAACAAAAACATGAAAATGTAGCAAACAGGGAATGAATACATGGTAGGCAGAAGGGTTGAGTGCTACAGTTTGGTAAAACATCTGTGGAGTAAGACACACACCTGTGGAAGGTGGCCTTGCCAAGGGCTACAACGGGCCGACTGGCCTGACAGACCCGCCGTGCGATGGCTAACGTCTCGTGCTCTAGACGCTCCTCAGGAACCACCTTGCTGACCAGCCCGTGCAGCAAAGCATCCTGAGCCGAGATCGGGCTTCCTGTGAACAGCATCTCCATGGCAACCTGTAAAATATCAGAATATATCAGTGTTCCACAGAGTGTGTTTGTGTATGTGTGTGTTTACCTTCTTGGGGACAGCTCTTCCTATTGCCACGGCTGGGGTTGAGCAGAACAGACCCACGTTGACCCCTGGCGTGGCGAAGGTGGACTTCTCCGTCACCACAGCAATATCACAACTGGCAACAAGCTGGCATCCTGCTGCTGTGGCAACCCCATTCACCATGGCAATCACAGGCACAGGAATGTCTTGTATCAGGGTCATAACCTTCAATAACAACAAGAGGAATGAGTGTGTACGTGGATGAGAATGTGTGTGTGTACTGTATGTACACAGCCAGAGTCTACGGAGGACAATCACACTTGACTCATTGCCAGTAATGATGATGATGATGATGTGTGTGTACAGTATATTTGTATACAGTACGACAGTGAACCACACCTCTGAGCAGGCCTGAAACACCTTGAAGTGGTAATCTCTGCCCTGTGCTGACGTCAGCTCCTTCAGGTCATGCCCAGAGGAGAACACTGGACCCTTAGCTGAAACACACATAACACAATACAACAGTCTTTATGAAGAGGGGACCAAAGGGGGCCACATCTGATCATGGATCAGCACTCTGGTGGTATCTTGCCTGATATGACGATGACTCTGAGGTCGTCGCTGTCGATGTCAGCCAGGATGTTGCCTCTTAGTGATTCCAGCATGGACAGAGACAGGGCATTCCTCTTCTTCGGGTTGTTCAAGGTTATACTCCTGCACATGTAATTACACTGTTACAGTAGCAAGAATCATTTGAAGGGGAACAAAAATCTATGCACTGTACCGATCAATGCACTGTGTACCTGAAGCATAATAGTGAGATTTTTATAGGACTAACTACTTACTAACGTTAGTTAGCTAGATACACCAATTAACGTTTCAGGTGATCCGTTTTGCATTGAAGAGATGGAAGCGCGTGTCCAAAATTGACAGCTTCTATACAATTCGCGCGACATGGGCACATTTTGAGAAGAGGCGCTCGACAAATGCAGTTCTTTGACCCCACAGGAATCAAACACCGAAAGAGTGGTCAAGCTAGCGAACTAGCTTTGTTAGTTTGCTGACAACTTGCATACCTTATTCCATTGTTTTGCTGTCTGACAGTCAATGGCTCCGCCGGAATTTGCGTACAAAGTGACTTTGACCCAACTAGAAGTGTAAACCTGCTGAGTTGGACAATATTAGCAGCACGGTAAAACAAATTTCGAGCCATGTTTTGACTGCGCTTGCATCAACATTTGGGTCATAGGATGAACACCAACATTGGTGTATAGCGCCTTCTACTGTTTCGGGGTGAGAACTCAAAACGGAAACATTGTCATTCTTCCCTAAGGGGTAATGGATAATGACTTAATTAACTGTATATTGACTGCAACTACTGCGTTTATTATGTCATAACACAATACAATTTCAGAATAGCTGTTTTATAAAAAGCGCATCAATGCAAAATCACAAACTATCCAAATTTGTGAATTCATATTTCACATTTCTTCGTCCTAACCATAGGATTCAGTGCCTATTTGATGTCCTAGACGTAAATGTTCTACATGTATTATATAAGGACACAACTAACCGCCACTGCTCAAGAAATTCCTGGTTTACGCAACTGTAGCCTACCAGGTGTGCTCTGCGCCTGCGTACTAGTCTGTGTGGCACTTTTGCTCTGACGCGACGGGCTGGCTGTCAAGAAGGAAACGGGCATCCTTCTGAAAAATCCGAAACACGGACACGAACAAAAAAAGGAGGATAAAACAGACTAAATTAGTATCAACTACTTGATACATGTAATTCATTATTAGCGCATTTCGCCTGTATAGGTAATGTTTTTTGTTCTATTACCCTGTTTGTTTAGCTAGCTTGGAGGTACTAGCCAGCTATGTTAGCTCGCGCTAGCATCCAATATGCTTATGTAGCTAGATTGCCTTGCCAGAAGAACATTTTGACAAATGTAATGACTGTTAAAAAATAATAATATATATATATGTATACAATATTTACAAGCGGGATAACGCAGTTATTCTTCACTTCCTTATCAATTTCGCTTTCCAGTTTGTTACCCATTCAATTGTGGTTCAAAGTTAGAAAATATCTATCCACCAAGAAGCAAGACTTAAGGTAACTTAGTGAGATCTTTTAGCCTGGTTCTGACAAGACTGACAGATATACGGCGATCCAACACCTCAGCCGTCTGTTGCCGTTGCTGATGCCATATGGCCCTAGCCAATGTAAAAAACAATGCTAAATTATGGAACTATTCAAATGGCATAGCTTGCTACATTTTCCAAAATGTCCATTTATCTGAGGAGAACGGCTGTGCTGAATTACATTGGCCAGAGAAGCAACCAGCAGCCTACTATTCACCGATGCTTATGTATTTCACTGTTTCAAGACTTGGTCATAAGCAGAGTTTATGCTATATAATTTAAAATAAAATAAATCATAGACAGGACATATGCACTTTGATATCATATATGTGCAGGGTTTTAGAGACATTCAAACAGACATACAATAGGCCTACCTGAAAGCAACCAGATAGTGGGTTATTACTCAGCATGCATTGTGTAGACAGCTCCTCCCCTCCTTAGCCTCAGGGTCGTTCTGAACATAACAGCACCAAAACAAGCAATGTAGGCTAATGTTTGAAATGAAATGTGGTTTGCCTTTGCCCCGGGGAGAATAGCAAGCCTATCATTTGTGTTTGTGTTGCTTGCATGAGCCGGAGAGAACAGTGTTTTCAAGTCTTTCTCCTTGGCTGGTCTCCACAGGGCTGATCGTAGTGGACATGGATGCCCCTCTTCCTATTTAACCAGCCCAGCCTGCCCTCTTTCACAGTGCCCCAGCCTGGATGAATGGATATGAGACATTGTTGACCCATCAGCAGCAGTGCTTAGCATGAACATCCACACACTGGGTGATTCTCTGGGCCCTAGCCTTGCGGTGCGTATGAGCGGAGCTGCCGGTGGCTGGAGCAGTCTCTCTCTGAAGCCAGTGCCTACCGGGTGGATCCCCTCTCTGTTCCAAACCATGGTCCCTACGGGATACACCAAGCTCCAGGAAGAGCGTGGTCTGGCCATGGCCGACCTGGGTCCCAAACCTGATGGGAACGGCTACCGGCCTGACCCCCCTCACCTGGAGGTACGCCGGCACTCGGACCGGGTAGCGCGGACATCCGTTAGCCTGTCAGACGGTGGGGATGTGCGGTACTCTGAGACTGAGCCCATGCTCCCTGAGGGGACGCTCTCGGGGGAGGAGGGCGATGCAGAGGAGAAGGAGGAAGAGGAGAGTCAGAGACCCCCCACACGGAACATGCCCAAGGAGTCACCCTTGGCCATGGCGCTGCAGATCGTGGTGCCTTTCCTGCTGGCTGGGTTCGGCACCGTGTCGGCAGGGATGGTGCTGGACATAGTACAGGTGAGACTGGAATGGTAGAGCATAGGTCCTGTTGAGACTGGGGTGTGGACTAGTGCATGTGAAGTTCAATTAGGTAGAGGAGATGGATTTGGCACAGTTTAATTCAATTAGTTTGTATTGTTTATTTATGATTCCATTTCTTGTGTAGTCCAGAGTAAATGGCTGTAAGAGCTTTCAAGGGAGGTGATAAAGCGATATCTGTCTATTGATATTAAATTGTTAAAGGGATTCTCATAGCCACTCAGCAAATACTATTAGGAATAGGGTACTAGGAAGAAACCTACGACTGGAAGCTATGGCAGTTTGCCTTATCTACTTCTTGATAGAACGTTTGAATTTGAATGTGAATATTTGAATGCGGACAACTTTCCAATTCAGACAAGCTGACAATGAACAAATGTAAGCTCCCATCTGCTCTATACTAGCCGGTAGCCAACAATAAACTATTAACAATAATGACATGTCTATTGCTTTTTTCTCTCTCCCTCTCCCCCTCATCCTCTCTCTCTCTTGCCCCCCTCCCCAGCACTGGGATGCCTTTAAGTACATTACAGAGATCTTCATCCTGGTTCCGGCTCTGCTGGGCCTGAAGGGCAACCTGGAGATGACCCTCGCATCCAGACTATCCACCGCGGTAAGACACACACACACACGCTGTCTTTTAAATACTTTCAAACACACTTCTGCACACAGACACCATCAATACATCAATAAGTATTTGCACATTCTAGATACAACACACTCACACATGCTCTTCTGCTTGCTCTACAAAACCTGTTTGAGATGTATATCAAGATGGCTTCCTGGTTTAGGAGTTATGACGTCATTACTTTGAGGATTAAAGACCATCAGACATAGTAGATATGTAGCATGTAGTTATGGTTATGTGGATGACGTTGGTTATACATAGTGGTAATGTCTAGTTTTACCTGATGCCCTGCAGACTAAAGTGATGTATCATGCTTGTTGTTGTCATGCCTGGACTGGCTTTTGTTGTGATCCTCCATAGGCCATGTCTGGTAGGCCATATATCAGGTGAAATGAGACGGTAGGGAACAGGGAGGAAAATGCTAATCTTTACTATCTTGTATAATCTATTTTGCCTGGTGCCCCTTTGAAACGTCCATGCTTCTTTACCATGTTAAGACATGGTTATAAATTAAACTATTAGTCTGTGGAGTCGTGTCCACTGCTGTAGAATAGCCTCTCACCCCAGGATCTAAGGGATTTATGAGAGAAATCTGCTGAGGTAGCGATCTGTCTAGTTCCCCATGTCATGATTTCCCAGACCCTTCCTCCTTTCCCTTCAGAGTGAAGGAAGAAGGGAGGTGGTGTTTCCACTAAAGGGGTGGGCTGCAGACAGAACAGTGAACAGGCAGTTTGTATGGAAAGTTGACACTCCACCTCGATCTTAGAGCGCAAACAAGCTCAGAGCGCGAGAGATTTGAAGGAAGAGGGCAAAAGACTGAGAGGGGGGGGGGCGGGGAGAGGGTTTAGAGGGATTTATAGAAAATAACTATTGTCTTGATGGCAATAGTAGATTGGTACACTGTTATGTCTAGCAATAGGTTTTTAGATTCTGGCCTTTGGTTCACTCTGCCTAGTGTAAGAACTTGTCATATAATTGCAAAGAAAACAACCTCACTTCACCATATTTAATCTCTAACATATCTCACTTTCTCTTTCTATTTCTCTCTCTCTCTCCTGTCTCGACACTCTCTCGCACACCATTACACTCTGGTTCTCCCATCTTGCTTTCTCCCTTTTTTCCTCCCTCCCTTCCTCTCTCCCCCTATTGAAATGATGTGGGGTCGGAGAAGTTGATGAGGTGATGGGACAGAATTCTCTCTTTGTTCAGTTTGGCCCGTTCCTCCCCTGCCTCTTTCCTCACAGATACACATTCACATCATTCTGTTCGGTCTCACACAGAGAAACTCAGTGCTGTGTTTCACTTGTTCCCTCAGCTCACTCCCTGTTCACTAAACTCAAAACTGCTAAGCTCTGCATACTTTTGCTAAGAAAACAAGAACGGTCACAAACCTTCTCATCTGAAACAATGCACTCAATTGAACATTGTGTTTAGTTTAATCATATTAGTTAGTAATCTGATTAGCGGTTCTTGCAAACTGTTCAAAGTAGTTATTAATCTGTTTCTTGGGCAGGCTATTTGAGTGTGAGATTAAAGTGAATATTGAATGAGTTGACTAGCTGGTTGTGGTCTCACTGTGCAGGTGAATGTGGGGAAGATGGACTCTCCCATAGAGAAGTGGAATCTGATCATAGGAAACCTGGCGCTAAAACAGGTAAACACACACACGGTCAGCCTCATAGCGAGCAGCAATATTCCCCAAATTCTCCCGAGCCAAATTTCAGCTCAAACTTGAACGTTGTGAAAATGTAGTGCAACTTCCAGCGCGTGTTTACTGTAAACACCTGAGGCTATACCCGCTTTAGAGTGGCTTACCATAAAAAACTATGGAGAAAATGCATCCCATAAAATGTATCATGGAAATAGCTGTTCTATCATTCAGCCTGCAGTAGCAGGAAATGTGTGGTGTTCAGCATAGGCCTACATTCCATGAGACTTTTGAAAAAACATGCAGGGCTTGACATTAAGCTGTTTATCCACTTGTCCTTCAGACAAGGAGGTGACTGAAAATGTTGTGGTGTTTGACGCAAGAAACCACTTTACAAATTAAAATGTATTATTATTCCCATACCATTTATTACAGAGAATCAGACAAATGATGCTACCCTCTGCCTGTTGGCTACTTAGCTAATTCAAGCCTGTCTCAAAATACAACACTGCCCCTTTAAGACAAAACAATTCCAAATGCAAACTGAGAGCTTCTTCTCAACATGACGTAAAAAAATGGTAAGCCTATGCAACATGAACCAATTAAAAACAGTACTGTAGCAAGGAGGTTTGTGCAGTAAGCTATAGGCTCAATACATTATCACCACATATTGGCTTTACTTGAATTGCCCTGCTAATGCATTGTTGTTTGGGCCAAACATCCCTCCGCTTTCCCTTTCCTCCACTGATACTGACCAAAAAGGAGAACGTCTTCCAGCTGACAGCAAAACTCCAGTTGTACCGCATTATTTCTGCCACATGACACATTCATGTTGTTACTCCTATGAACAGAGAAAGTGAAATATTCCTGGATATTCCTGGTATTCGTTGAGTCTCCCTGTCGTCATGGTTTTGAAATATCACAGTATCAACTTTGCTGTAGCTTTTTTTTATGCCTGCTATGTTACTGCAGACACGGTAATTTGAGCAATCCGATTGGCCAGCAGTAGGCATATAGTGCACTTGATTTGCTCTCTGGGCCTGCCAGACACATGAATGGGTTCAAAATGGCAACAGTTCACCTACCCGGCGCGCAAGGCAGCTGAATCAGGTGCACCTACCGCCAAACAGCCCAAGACGAAACATTTATAAAATTAGGAACACAAGGCTTTATCATTGTTATTTTTTTACAGAAATCTTTGGCGATCGACTAGGAATGCCTTGATGAACACTGAACTTCACTCAACTTTCTAGAGCTATCTCATGCTTCCCTATAAGCTAATATTCGTGCCGGGGGAGCTGCGCGCCAGTGTTCATCTTAGAGGGAACATTGGCGAGCAGTGTTGGATTTGTGCCCTTATCTCCCTATCTGCGTAGTATGTGTACTTTTGGTTAGTACTTGTGGTAATTATTGACTGAGGGACTGATAGTGTTCAAGCACAATGTTTAATGGCCCCTTGAGGACTTGTCTTCAACGTTGATAGTGTATCATATAACAGGAGAACATTGTTAGAAAAACAGGTTTATGTTATTCCTGTTAACACTGTCCTCACACCTCTCCCTTTCTCTCATTCCCTATATTCCTTCTCCCTTTTTCATCCTCTCTTGCTCTGCCCCCCCCCCACGCTTTCCCTTTCTAGGTACAGGCTACAGTAGTTGGCTTCCTGGCAGCAGTGGCGGCAGTGGTTCTGGGTTGGATCCCAGAAGGGAAGTTCCAGATGAGTCATGCCGTGCTGCTCTGCTCTGCCAGCGTGGCCACTGCCTTCATAGCCTCTATGCTGCAGGGTACAGACACACACACACAGACAAGGACACACACATGTACTCTGATATGGAATAGGTGCAGATAGACAGTCAGTCAAAGCCCCACACATTATCACCTACTGCTGATGGGTCTCGTGCTATATTTTAGTAGCAAACACACACATGGAAGGTTGAGGTATGTGCAGGCATGTCGCCCTGACCTCTGTACCGTCTGAACCCCAGGCTTCATCATGGTGGGGGTGATCGTGGGCTCCAAGAAGACGGGCATCAACCCCGACAACGTGGCTACGCCCATCGCCGCCAGCTTCGGTGACCTCATCACCCTGGCCATCCTGGCCTGGATCAGCCAGGGACTCTACAACTGCCTGGGTGAGAGGAGGAGGGTTTGGACTAGATACATCCAGATGGAAATAAGATACAAAACCAGTCAACAAATTGTTTTACCCTCTATATTGAGTTCATAATCCTTCACTTCATCCTTCCTCTGTTTGTGTTTTATTTCCCCTTGAAAAAAGGTGAAAATGCTCAGTAAATCTGTCCAACAGTGTAAAGAAATGGTCCGTTTGGAATCAGACTGCATCTTTCAACCACTAGATGGAACTCTTATGCTGTAATTTTTTGTCTTTACTGGTAATTCATCAGAACAGACTATCTTTCTTTCTCCTCCCTCTCTCCTTCTCACACTTCATAGTCCATATTTAATATGTGCCATGCCCAGCCTCACACACGCTTCCTCACGTTACATTACTCAACACAGAGTGGACCAGCAAGCGTTTCCTTTGGAAACTGTATTTTACTAACCTTGACGTGTCTGAGCCCTATGAAACAAGCATTCATCACCAGACCAGAGACTCAAAATCTATGAAAGGCTACAGTAAAACCTCTGAGATAATTTAATAGAAGAGTTCATACCAGCTCAGTAAATCTGTCTGGCCTTGCCTGGTGGTGTAGGACAGGTTGTGTTCCAAACTCTATTCCCTATGGGCCCTGGTCAAAAGTAGTGCACTACGTAGAGAATAGGGTGCCATTTGGGATGTTGCCGCAGAGGACAGTGTCTCTGTTGTAAGGGCCAGCCGTGTCCGTCCCGTCCGCAGTGTTCTGCCTAATTGGACTAATGTGCAGTTTACTCACAGTTAAAGTTAGTCATTTTAGCCTGATGGTGCACAGAGATATCCAGGAGACTGTATATTTTCCCAAGGCCACGTGCCACAGTTGACTACTGCAAACATTTATTTTAAGACTTAAAGCTGAAACGTGGCAAGGGAATAGTGAACCACAGTGACACCCAGAGTCAAGCCTAAACCCAGGGACTGGTCGTTATACCTGTGTCATCATGACTGGGACTATTACCCAATTCTACCCACTGTGACTACATAGAGCTCCCTTCTCTGGGTTTTATATCTATGTCTTCAGGGGGTTGATGATGAGGGCCAGTAAGTGTGTAATGGGATCATGGTGAGACGAACATCTGGTAAGGAGAAGGGGATGATGGAGTTACATATCTCACTACTAGGCACTAAGCAGGTGTTTTCGCCTTCTCTATTCTCCAACATCACTCTGATTTAGTGCTGTAATAATCATTAGAGTTTGGCTAAAGAGGAAGTGTGTGTGCGCATGCAAATTTCTGTATAAAGTAGACCCCTCCAAGGAGAGTGTCTTGATAGTGAGTGATGTGTTAGATATGTCCTGTTCTGTAGCTACTGTACTGAGTCACAAATACAGCACTTCTTTGGTTTGTTATGAATCTCTGTTGTTTTCTTGCTCCCTGCTCTGTGTCACGCTGTCTTTCCTGGGGAGAGGAGGGACAGTATGTTCCCCAATGTTCTGTCAATCCTCATGCAGCTGAAGCTGATAAACGGTGTTTGTTGTTTTGTTGTTGTAACTCTCACCAGAAGGTTCACTCTGGGGATTACATCTGTTTTGAATTCTCAATTTTCCTGTTTCTCTCTCTTTCTCTGTTTCTCTGTCTCCTTTAATGTACATATCTACCTTTGCACATGTATCTGGTACTGCTACTCCCTGTATATATGCTTGTGTGTTATATATTTTTAAAATTTTTGATCTTATCCCAGGTATTTTATTCCTTTTGTGTTTAACATTCTGCGTCATTGGGAAAGGTTCTTAAGCAAGCTGTAAAGTTTGAACCAGTTGTTTTCGGCACGTGATAAATACAATTTGACTTGTCGTTCTCTCGCTCTGTTTGTCTCTGTGTGTAGACTCTCACCCGTACGTGTCGTCCCTGGTGTGTGCCTTCTTCCTGTCTCTGACTCCAGTGTGGATGGTGATCTCATCCAAACACCCGGCCAGCCGCACCCTGCTCTACTCTGGCTGGGAGCCTGTCATCACTGCCATGGTTATCAGCAGGTGTGTGGATGCACTCGCTCACTGTCATAGAGAAATAGCAACAGACGATTGTACATTCACATGATGAAAATAATGCCACATTGTTAGTGTGAATGTTCTGTGCTCTGCAGTATCGGAGGACTCATCTTGGACAAAACCGTGTCTGACCCGAACCTGGCTGGCATCGTGGTGTACACCCCTGTCATTAACGGTGAGACGCAACATCACTGACTGATTAGACACTCTGTGTGGGTTTACAATGTGGCTTACAATGTGCACCAATTTTAATGAATTTACATTCAACCCTCGTAGTTAGAAATATAGTGCGTAATGGACTAAACACAAACGTCTGTCACTGCTACTGTCAACCTCCTCCCATCCTTACCGGGGGACCGTTGCCAAGGCTGTTGCTGGCATTTTGACAACCGGAGATCAGCTTTTAATTAAACATTGTTAATGAGAGACATTTAACGCAATGGAAGGAGACTGTGTGCCTCTAATCTATGTTATTGCTGAGATGTCTACAAATCAGGAAATGGCTGGGTGATCTGGGAAGTGTGTGTGGACCACACAGACAAATGACTGGGGCTGGAAAAGGGAGGTTTCCTCACCAACCCTGTAACTATCTGTGATTTACAACACAGAGGTGGTTACTATCGTATAGGGAGGAGATGACTAGGCTGAGCTTTTCACTCTGAACGTGCACAGTTCCTCTCTTCAAAACTAGACACAGAATATAAGAGGAGATGAGTGAAGCTGGTAAAGGAGAGGAATTGGGGGAATGGGAGAGAAAAAGGAGACTGAAATGGGAGAAATGAAAATAGGGAGATGAGACGAGGAGAGGCATGCAGACAGTCTGTTGTCCCAGAGCTACTCCGATGAGGCGGGATATAGTGGGAGATGGGACCCCCCTGTGGTCTACCCTCACCCCACCCCCCTCTCCCTCTGTCAGACCCAGTGACCCAAATTACAGCAGCTAGCCCCCCTGCTGAGGTGAAACCATTATACTCTCCAGACCTCTGGATGAGAGGGATTGAGTGGTGGACTGGAGATGGTAGAGAAGTGCAGTGAAAGTGAGGGATGTTGCGGAATGAGAAGGCGTGGGGTTAGGCAGGGAGGAGTATGAGGGGGGCCAGGGCATTCTATTTAGCCGCACCATGGAGTAGGTAAATGTCAGTGGAGAGGCAAAAAAGATTGGATTAAGTGGCCATAATCTCTGGGCAGCAGGGGTGTCTGTTCTCATTTAGGCCTGCCTGATTAGGATAACAAGCACAGGAAGGGAGATGAGCCCAGCTACCACAAAATATACCCCTCTCCAAAACACAACCCTTTTGGTACTGTGCCTCTTTGGGTACTCTTTGGAATGCCCAAACTCCCTTTCTGTCTCACTGACCACATCCTCTCTCCTCTACTTTCTGTCAGTGTTGTCTGTCTCACTGACCACATCCTCTCTCCTCTACTTTCTGTCAGTGTTGTCTGTCTCACTGACCACCGCCTCTCATCTCCTCCTCTACTTTCTGTCAGTGTTGTCTCTCATACACTATTTTGGGTTGGAGTGTTTGTCTGGTCTGCCCACCTGGAAGCTGTGAGTGTTTCTACATGAGCCGTGCTGCTGGCTAGACTACTCTGAGTCACCTGTGTGTGTGTGGATATAAATTGCCTTGTCCTGCTGTTCTCATGAGCAATGTTCATCTGCTTGATACAAATTACAATCTATATGACGAAGCTGAGCAGTATTAGATGGGGCACGCTGTCAGACTTGTTATTTTTTTCCTCTTTCTCCCTACTTTCCCTGTCTGTCTATCCCCACCTCTTGTTTCTCGCTCTCTCTCGCTCTCTCTCGCTCTCATATTTATATATGCATTTTTCCCACACAGTAGTATGTATTAATTGTGGCGATGCATCACTGCTGTCTCATGCTCCTACTGGTTGAGAAGGCTGCATTCCAAATCAAAACTCACACCCTTCCCTCTGTCCTAATGGATCTAGAAGGACGTAATATGACAAACTACAGTACATCCCTGCTCTTTGGAGGGAGAGGTTGCGTTACCTCAGATCTGTGACTGGAAGGCATCAACTGTTTAGGGAAGGATACAAATCTGGGTCCTCGCATTTCTCTCACCCTCACTTCTGCTCTATACTCAGCTGCCTCCAGTCAGCTCCAGCCCTAAGCCTGCCTGTTCTGTCTGTTCTACAGGTATTGGGGGGAACCTGGTAGCCATCCAGTCTAGCCGTATCTCCACTCACCTCCATTTCCACAGTGCTCCTGGGGAGGTACCAGAGGAAGCAAAAGGCTGCTACTACCCCTGCCGCACCTTCTATGGCACAGGTAAAGCGCCTAACCAATACTCAAACTGTGGAAATATGATCTGTTTTAAACGGGGCATCCTACAGGACAGGTTGCTTAGCATAGAGAGATTTCCCATCCCTCTCGCTGTGATTTTAATACATAAATTGTACAGTAGGTGCTGCAGAAGGTACTATGTTAAGTCACTACCCCATAATTTAGGCTGACAGATACACAGGTTAGGAACCGTCTTAGCATCTGTTTATTGTTAGACTCAGTTGCACAGTTCCAACTCCTCTCGTTTCCTCTCTCAGGAGCCAATCACCGTTCGGCCCAGGTGCTGCTCCTATTGGTGCTCCCGGGTCACCTGATCTTCTTGTACACCATCCACCTGATGAAAAGCGGCCACACCACCCTGACGCCTATCTTCATGACCGTCTATCTGGCTGCCGCCCTCTTACAGGTTAGTGGTGTGTGTGTGTGATGGGGATAGTTCCTTTGCAAACTATCCATAGTCTGCGAATTCCTTTTCCAAATGTGACCTTCATCTGAGCTTGAAATTTCCCTGGCTGACATTACTTTTTATTAAAAGCAGATATTTTGCGAGACACCGCTATTATTGTGACGCTATCACAAGCGAGCTGCGTTCAGAGACCCTCTTTCACTCGGCTTTCATAACACTTCAACATAAATGAACCACACACATAATGCACGTCAGCTTAGATGAGTGCTCCTTCCTAAGTGACATTTGAAGAAAAATTAGGAGTTGCAGGAAGCCTAGTGGTTAAGAACGTTGGGCCAGTAACTAGAAAGGTGGCTGGTTTGAATCCCCAAGCCCGCCTAGGTGAAAAATCTGTCGACGTGCCCTTGCGCAAGGTACTTAACCGTAATTGCTCCTGTAGATCGCTCTGGATAAGAGTGTTTGCTAAATGACTAAAATGTAAATGTAGAAATGTGTGTATCCTAAGCATTCCTAGAGCTCTGTGTTTTTTTTCCTGAAGACTGACTTTTGTGTTTTACCGCTTTGATTGCATTAGGATCGATTTATGGAAGCAAAGGCTCATAATGTGAATTGGTGCTTTTACTATAGGTGTGCCATGGCATGTCACGACTGTCTGGAGTGAACATATTTTCTAGGTGTGCATTTTCTCTCCAACTATCTTCTTTTAAAGTTGTTTGTTGTACACAGCAAGGCCTAACTGCCACCCTGGAAGTCTTGATTCCTTGGAACTTAGCTTTGATAGTCTGGGGTCAATGTTTACTCACTACAACTGGTCTTTATAGGAAATGAAGACATACGTTAGTTGCCATTTCTCTTCAACTTCACTAGTGAGCCTTTAAACTAAAGAGGGGGAAAAAATAATATATCATAAGGTACTTTGAGCAGGAGGGTATCTGATTATTATTTTTTTTAACTAGGCAAGTTAGTTAACCTGTTTGGGATAGTGGGCAGTATTTTCACGTCCGGATGAAAACCGTGCCCAAAGTAAACTGCCTGCTACTCAGGCCCAGAAGCTAGGATATGCATGTTATTAGTAGATTTGGATAGAAAACACTCTGAAGAAGAGGTCGACCGATTTATGATTTTTCAATGCTAATACCGATTATTGGAGGACCAAAAAATCCGGTGCCGATTAAACGTCCGATTTCTTCTTTTTGTTGTTGTAATAATGACAATTACAACAATACTGAATTAACACTTATTTTAACTTAATATAATACATCAATAAAATCAATTTAGCCTCAAATAAGTAATGAAACATGTTTAAATAATTCAAAAACAAAGTGTTGGAAAAGAAAGTAAAAGTGCAATATGTGCTAACGTTTAAGTTCCTTGCTCAGAACATGAGAACATATGAAAGCTGGTGGTTTCTTTTTAACATTCAATATTCTCAGGTAAGACATTTTAGGTTGTAGTTATTATAGGAATTATAGGACTATTTCCCTCTATACCATTTGTATTTCAGTAACCTTTGACTATTGGATGTTCTTATAGGCACTTTAGTATTGCCAGTGTCGAGGCAGGTCGTTATCGCGTTGGACTAGTTAACTGTAAGGTTGCAAGACTGGATCCCCCGAGCTGACAAGGTAAAAATCTATCTTTCTGGCCCTGAACAAGGCAGTTAACCCACCGTTCATTCCTAGGCCGTCATTGAAAATAAGAATGTGTTCTTAACTGACTTGCCTCGTTAAATAAAGATTAAATAAAGGTGTGAAAAAAGAAAAGAAAATCGTCAAAATCGGTGTCCAAAAATACCGATTTCTGAATGTTATGAAAACTTGAAATCGGCCCTAATTTATCGGCCATTCCGATTAATCGGTCGACCTCTACTCTGAAGTTTCTAAAACTGTTTGAATGATGTCTGTGAGTATAACAGAACTTATTTGGCAGGCGGAACCCCGAGGACAAACCATCCAGGATTTTTTTTTTATTTGAGGTCACTCTCTTTTCAATGGGTTTTCATTGGGAATCTAGAATTCGAAGGCAGTTGCTTGCAATTCCTATCGCTTCCACTGGATGTCAAGTCTTTAGAAATGGGTTGATGTTTTTCCTTTGTGTAATGAAGAAGTAGCCCTGTTCAGAACAAGGGTCGAGTGAAGTGTACTGTTTGATAGAGGTTTGTGACCTGAAAAGCACGCTCCACTTTGTTTTCCTCCTGTATTGAACGTAGTTTATTCTGTCTTAAATTTGATCGATTATTTACATTGAATACCTAAAGTTCAATTAGGAAAGTTGTTTGGACAAAGAATACAGGTAACTTATGAGATATTTTGTAGTCGTGTTGCGCGAGTTGGAACCTGTGTTTTTCTGGAGCAAACCTGCCAAATAAATTGACATTTTGGATATATAACAACGGAAATAATCGAACAAAATGACCAGTTGTGATGTTTATGGGACACATTGGAGTGCCAACAAAAGAAGATCTTCAAAGGTAAGGCATTAATTATATCTTTATTTCTGAGTTTCGTGTCGCGCCTGGCGTGTTGAATTATGATTGTCTGTCTTTGTTTGATGGGGTGCTATCCTCAGATAATAGTATGGTTTGCTTTCACCGTGTCAATTCTGCACTGAGACGGACCACAAGACTCATGACACTGTCTCTCTAGAGGAAGAGCGTGGAGAGAGGAAGGATTAGCTGAAGACGACTGAGGCAGAAGTGCAGCAGATGATCCAGGAGAGACTGAAGGTTCAAGAGATCAAACACTCAGTAGATCTCAGCAAGAGAGAAGCAGAGTGAGAAAGATCAGACAGTGTACAGGTCTTCACTGCTCTGGTTCGCTCCATTGAGAGAAGTCAGGCTGAGCTCATTGAGGTGATTGAGAAGAAGCTGAAAGCAACAGAGAGGCAGGCTGAAGGGCTCGTTAAAGAGCTGGAGCAGGAAATCACTGAGCTACAGAGGAGAAGCACTGAGCTGGAGCAGCTCTCACACACTGAGGACCACCTCCTCCAGAGCTTCCCACCCTGTGCACCCCTCCACCCATCAATAACTGGTCTGAGATCAGTGTTAATAGTCATCTGTGCGTGGGGACTGTGAAGAGAGCTTTATCTCAACTGGAGGAGACACTGAATAAACAGATGGAGGAGAAGCTGCCTGAAGTCCTAACTGAAGAGGATTCAGCAGTATGCAGTGGATGTGACTTTGGATCCTGATACAAGATTGACACATCCCTACCTCATCATGGCTGAGGATAGAAAACAAGTGAAACATGGAGATACAAAACAGGATCTCCCCGACAACCCAGAGGTTCAATCTTGATATCTATGTATTGGGAAAGGAGGGCTTCTCCTCAGCTAGATTTGACAATGAGGTGATGGTTAAGGGGAAGACTGACTGGGATTTAGGAGTGGCCAGAGAGTCCATCAACAGGAAGGGAGATATCACACTGAGTGCTGAGAATGGATACTGGGCTCTGTGGCTGAAGAATGGAGAATACGAGGCTCTTGCTAAACCCAGTGTCCTGCTCTCCCTGAGAGAGAGGCCCCAGAAGGTGGTGTTTGTTGATTATGTGGAGGGTCAGGTATCCTTTTATGATGATGAGGAGGCCAGGTCTCTACTCTTTCACTGCCTGCACCACTGATAAACTCTATCCATTTTTCTGCCCGTCTTAATGATGATGGTAGAAACTCTACCCCTCTGATCATCTCTCCTGTCAATGACACCAACTGAGTTTAACCTTAAAGTATAGTTGATGGGCATTCTTTGGAGGAGACTGCAGTGTCATATGAATGTCACAAATGGTTGTTTATGTCCTTCTACTCAATGATATCTAGTCTCTCTCTCTCATTGTTGTTATGAAAAATCAAAGCAGTAAATGTATCCCCACTCCCTAAAACGTTGTAATAAATAATTCCTTAATAAAATGCTTATAGAAAAGGGTTTCTAGGGCATTTATTTTCCGTATTTACATGTAATGCCATAGCCATTCTATTTCACAGGGGACAATGAGGAATTCTCTCTTTCTCTCAATACTATTTATAGAAATGATATACTTCTCCTTTTAAAGTAACTTGAATCAGGGGAACTTGATACTTAGTCTGGGGTTGTGGTCTCCCATTGTGCTAGTGGTAAGTCCTCGCATTGCTTTCCATGTCTTTACTACTTCATCCAGTAACTTGTGTCCGAGATGGGATAGTGCCTTTGTTTCAAAAGGGAGAGGTTTGCCGTGGTTGTCCTGGGAGAGGACTTGAAACAAGGTACATAGGCATGCTTCCCAAAGGAGGGGGTTGCAACTATCCACCTCATTTTCAAACATTGCTATGGGCACAGCTAAACAACGGAAGTGATAAATTCGACTTCTGCTTTACTGCAGTGCAGCAGTGGCAACCTCTGTGGGTGACTATTGCCAGATTAAATTATTTTAAGGAGTCAATTTAGAGCATAAAAGTCAAGTAAGCCTAAACTAGTGTATGTGTAATGTCATATTTATTTAATTCACATTAGCTAGGCCTACTAGTTCTGTTGCGATAACGTTAGTTGTGTCAGAGTTAAGGGCCATGCACACCTGTATTTGGGTAGTTTCTCCCAGTCTTCTCTGCAGATACTCTCAAGCTCTGTCAGGTTGGATGGGGAGCGTCACTGCATAGCTATTTTCAGTTGTCTCCGGAGATGTTTGATCTGATTCAAGTCTGGGATCTGGATGGGCCACTCCAGGACATTCAGAGACTTGTCCCGAAGCCACTCCTGCTTTGTCTTGGCTGTGTGCTTAGGGTCGTTGTCCTGTTGGAAGGTGAATCTTCACCCCAGTCTGAGGTCCTGAATGCTCTTGAGCAGGTTTTCATCAACGATCTCTCTGTACTTTGCTTCGTTCATCTTTCCCTCGATTCTGACTAGTCTCCCAGTCCCTGCCAATGTTGAATATCTACACAACATGATGCTGCCACCACCATGCTTCACCGTAGGGATGGCGCCAGGTTTCTTCAAGATGTGATGCTTGGCATTCAGGCGAAGGAGTTCAATCTTGGTTTCATCAGACCAGAGAATCTTGTTTCTCATGGTGTGAGGGTCTTTAGGTGTCTTTTGGCAAACTCCAAGCAGGCTGTCACGTGCCTTTGGCCAGACGGATGCCACTCAGTAAATCTACCATAAAGGCCTGCTTGGTAGAGTGCTGCAGAGATGGTTGTCTTCTGGAAGATTCTCCCATCTCCATAGAGGAACTCAAGAGCTCTGTCAGTGACTCTCTGGTTCTTGGTCACCTCCCTGACCAAGGCCCTTCTCTACTGATAGCTCAGTTTGGCCAGGAGGCCAGCTCTAGGAAGAGTCTTGGTGGTTCCAAACTTCTTCCATTGAAAAATGACAGAGTGTTCTTGTGGACCTCCAATTCAGCAGACATTTTTTGGCACCCTTACCCAGATCTGTGGACTGTTCCCTCAACTCTGGGAGCTTATATAGACAGGTGTGTGCCTTTCCAAACTATATCCAATCAATTTAATTTAGCATAGGTGGACTCCAATCAAGTTGTAGAAACATCTCAGGAATGATTAATGGAAAGAGGATTCACCTGAGCTCATAGCAAGTGGTCTGAATACTTTTGTAAAGGTATTTCAGTTTTTTTATTTGTAATAGATTTGCTAAACATGTCTGGACTTGCTTTGTCATTATTGGGTGTTATGTGTAGATTGCTGAGGAAAAAAATGTATTTAGTCTATTTTAGAAAAAGCCTGTAATGTAACAAAATGTGGAAAAATTCAAGGAGTCTGAATACTTTCCTAAGGCACTGTATAAAACGTTGGTGACCATCCACACTAGAGGAAAGATTATTGTCCTACACCTGTCAATCAACTGATCAATGCATCCTACTGCATGCTGCATATTAATAAGGTGGTAACTCAAGCCCATTCGGTGCTTTCAGGGTGTGTTCATTGTCATAGTGACGACTGAAAATAATGTCAATGTACATGTAGGCCTAATAACAAAAATTGTATGTACAGTTCCTTCAGAAAGTGTGATTTTTTTTCCCCCTTGACTTTTTCAATAATAATAGTGGTTAACGTTATATATTTTTTTATGCGACTACCCCGTCTACCACACATACAATTATCTGTATGGTCCCTCAATCGAGTACAAAGACCTGGGACGTTTTCCAATGCTTCGAAAAGAAGGACCATACAGGAAGTGGGGGGAAAAGAAGCAGATGCTGATTTCCTTTCAGCATAGTGAAGTTATTAATTAGGCTTTTGATGGAGTATCACTACACCAGGTGGCGTGTATTCATGGACACCAAGGGAAGCCAGGCTTGACCAAAAAATGTACCAATAAATTATGCACAGGGACACAATTTTATTTCTTCAATTCGTAAGAGGCTGAGTGTATCTCACCAGAGAAGGCTTCTGAGCGGAGCAAAACGGTGCCCCTCTGTCTGTATGTGTAGGCCATCTATCTGATACTGTCGGGTCCAAAAGAGTATGACATTGTTGCCGCATTGAATAAAAGGGAAGCCAGTGAGCATTTGGCCTCCCTTGATGATATAAATCAATAACAATAATAGCCAATCGGAGTTGAGCTAAACTGAGTAAGCTCAACTGTGAATGGTCCTGGTGCACCAAAAAAAGGGAAGCCAGTTTGGATTTGGCTTCACTCCAATCACATCGAGAGCATACGTCATTGACCAAAACTCATTGTGCAGCTAGTTGTCTTGTCCTCCAGTGGCTAGCTTGCTAAAATGGTCCCTTTCCTAAATTAGCCATGGATGGGGATAGGCATTTGGACTTGTGGTTTTAGTTTATTCTCCGTACGAGCCAATAATTATAAAGGCGACTCAGATCCAACCATCAATTCATACATTGTGCCCCTGGCCTGCGAGGATAGAAGATTAATATGTTCATTTTTTTATCTTTACTTAACTAAGCAAGTTGATTCTTATTTACAATGCCTACATGTACAGTTGAAGTCAGAAGTTTACATACACCTTAGCCAAATACATTTAATCCTAGCAAAAATTCCCTGTCTTAGGTCAGTTAGGATCACCACTTTATTTTAAGAATGTGAAATGTCAGAATAATAAGTGATTTATTTCAGCTTTTATTTCTTTCATCACATTCCCAGTGGGTCAGAATTTTACATACACTCAATTAGTGTTTGGTAGCATTACCTTTAAATTGTTTAACTTGGTTCAAACATTTTGGGTAGCCTTCTACAAGCTTCCCACAATAAGTTGGGTGAATTTTGGCCCAATCCTCCTGACAGCTGGTGTAACAGTTGGGTTTGTAGGCCTCCTTGCTCGCACACGCTTTTTCAGTTCTGCCCACAGATATTCTATAGGATTGAGGTCAGGGATTTGTGATGGCCACTCCAATACCTTGACTTTGTTGTCCTTAAGCCATTTTG
This sequence comes from Oncorhynchus gorbuscha, assembly GCF_021184085.1. Lineage (NCBI taxonomy): Eukaryota > Metazoa > Chordata > Actinopteri > Salmoniformes > Salmonidae > Oncorhynchus > Oncorhynchus gorbuscha. The sequence continues at coordinate 8,541,183 of NC_060197.1, read as the reverse complement.
TCACAATTCTGGGAGTATGCTTGGGGTCATTGTCCATTTGGAAGACTCATTTGCGACCAAGCTTTAACTTCCTGACTGATGTCTTGTGATGTTGCTTCAATATATCCACCAAATTGTCCTACCTCATGATGCCATCTATTTTGTGAAGTGCACCAGTCCCTCCTGCAGCAAAGCACCCCCACAACATGATGCTGCCATTTGTCCCCATGTGCAGTTGCAAGCCGTAGTTTGGCTTTTTTATGGTGGTTTTGGAGCAGAGGCTTCTTCCTTGCTGAGCGACCTTTCAGGTTATGTTGATATAGGACTTGTTTTACTGTGGATATAGATACGTTTCCTCCAGCATCTTCACAAGGTCGTTTGCTGTTGTTCTGGGATTGATTTGCTCTTTTCACACCAAAATAAGTTAATCTCTGAGACAGAATGTGTCTCCTTCCTGAGCTGTTGCCGGCTGTGTGGTCCCATGGTGTTTATACTTGCGTACTATTTTTTTTTTATGCACATGAACGTGGTACCTTCTGGCATTTGGAAATTGCTCCTAAGGATGAACCAGACTTTTTCTGAAGTCTTGGCGGATTTCTTTAGATTTTCCCATGATGTCAAGCAAAGAGGCACTGAGTTTGAAGGTAGGCCTTGAAATACATCCACAGGTACACCTCCCAATAGGCGAATTGACATAATTTGAGTCAATCAGAAGATTCTAAAGCCATGACATAAATTTCTGGAATTTTCCCATTTGTTTAAAGGCACAGTCAATTTAGTGTATGTAAACTTCTGACTGGAATTGTGATACAGTGAAATAATCTGTCTGTAAACAATTGTTGTGAAAATTACTTGTCATGCACAAAGTAGATGTCCTAACCGACTTGCCAAAACTATAGTTTGTTAACAAGAAATTTGTGAAGTGGTTGAAAAACTCATTTTTTAATGACTTCCAACTTCAACTGTACATGCATGCATGTACTAAATTATCACAACACATGTTGTAATATGGCTTTTTTTTCTGGCTTGGCTTCCCCATTGATTTTTACCCACTCACCGCTACTGGTCATTAGAAAGATACAGGCATCCTGTCTAACTCAGTTGCCAAAGAGGAAGGAAACTGCACTGGGATTTCACCGTGGGACTAATGGTGGTTTTAAAACAGAGTTTAATGGCTGTGGTATGAGGGAACTGCGGATGGATCAACATTGTAGTTACTCAAAAATACTAACCTAAATGACAGAGTGAAACAAAGGAAGCCTGTACATGCATCCTGTTTGTAATAAGGCACTAAAGTGAAGTGGCAAACAATTTAACTTTTTGTACTGAATACAAAGTGTTATGTTTTGGGCCAATCCAACACAGCATATCAGAGTACTACTCTTCATATTGTCAAACATGGTAGTGGCTGCATCATGTTATGGGTATACTTGTCATCGGCAAGAACTATGCAGTGTTTTAGGTTAAAAATAAACAGAATATAGCTATAAGCGCAGGCAAAAACCTTTCCATAAGACACTTCACCTTTTCATCAGAACAATAACCTAAAACACAATGCCAAATCTACATGGGTTGCTTACCAAGATGACATTGAATGTTCCTGAGAGGCTTAGTTACAGTTTTGGCTTAAATAGGCTTGAAAATCTATGGCAAGACTTGAAAGTGGCTGTCTAGAAATGATTAACAATCAACTTGACAGAGCTTGAAGATTTTACGAAGAATAATGGGCAGATATTGTACATTCCAGTTGGCAAAGCTCTTAGAAACTTACCCGAAAGACTGACAGCTGTAACCGCAGCCGAAGGTGCTTCTACAAAGTATTTACTCAGGGGTGTGAATACTTATATAAGTTATATTTCTGTGTTTAATTTTCAATAAATTAGCTACATTTTTCTAAACATGTTTTCACTTTGTCGTTATGGGGTATTGTGTGTAGATGGGTGAGAGATTTAATCCATTTTGAATTCAGGCTGTAACACAACAAAATGTGGAATAAGTCAAGGGGTTTGAATACTTTCTCAAGGCACTGTAATCTGTGAAAGAAGTTGACTAGCTTCCTTGCCAGTCTAGGTTACTTCCAGACACAAGACCTTGTTAGACTGTTTCAAGCTATCTAAAACAGTGAGTGACTATAGCTTTGTACTGTTTCGACAGTGTGAAAGTACAAACACTTCCCACGTTCCAACACACACAAACATATATACAAGGCAGTCACCCAAAGCATGCCTCTAAAACGCATCTCGTTCAGTCGTTATTCATAATGAGGAGAATTGAAAGCGAGGCTAAATGGTTCCGTATGGCTCAGCTGGTAGAGCATGGTGCTTGCAACACCAGGGTAGTGGGTTCCATGTTCAGCCCCCTTTAACCTCAGACTCAGATTGTCATACATTACAGGAAGCTAAATGAAATGACACAAATTTATATTTTTTTATATTTAATGGCCTTTTTCTGTCAGTCTTATTAGGAAAATAAAGCAAGTATTAATGTAATGTCAATTAAATAAGAACAGTTTGATTAAATCGTTCCTAAATAAAATTTTATTTTTTATTTTATTTACTTAGACTACAAGGGTCTAGTGTCCTATTGTGCTAAGACAGGATGAAACATCTCTTGCGTTGTCTTCCATGTCTTTACTACTTCACCCTGTAGCTCTGGCGTCAGATGGGATGGTGCCTTCGTGCAATAGTCTGAGTTGTGCCCTGGTAGCCCTTGGAGGGGATTTGACAGAAAGTGCACAGGCATGCTTCCCAAAAGAGGGTGTTACAACTATACCAATGAAAGGTGTACTATGACCACTGCTGATAGGTTTAACCTTACTAGCACTGAGATGTATGAACAGGAGGCTATGTAATATCAATTGTCCAGTAGATAGATTAGAGCAAAATAAATGGCGATTGAGAGTTTAACTGTGTAAAGATTAATTTCAGGTACCTGGCAAAATAAAGGAAACTCCAACATAGTGTCTTAATAGGGCGTTGACCCGCCAGAACAGCTTCAGTGCACCTTGGCAGGGATTCTACAAGCGTCTGGAACAAATTCCATAATTTGGTGGTGGTGGAAAACACTGCCTCAGGTGCCACTCCAGAATCTCCTGTAAGTGTTAAATTGGGTTGAGATCTGATGACTGAGAGGGCCTTGGCATATCGTGAAACATCAGCAAGTTGAGCAGTCTTCGTCAGTGAAGCTCCTGCCAAACGTGCCCCAACAATCACCCCTCTTTCAAAGTCACTGAGATCTCCTCTTCTAGCCATGGTAGAAAAAAATGATATGCAACTGGGCCTGACCAGCATTTTTATTAGAGGTCGACCGATTAATCGGAATGGCCGATTAACTACGGCCGATTTCAAGTTTCCAGAATAATCGGACATCTGTATTTTTGGACAGCGATTTTTGCGCATTCGCAAAAAAGACTCGTTGCTCCAACGTGTACCTAACCATAAACATCAATGCCTTTCTTAAAATCAATACACAAGTATATGTTTTTAAACCTGCATATTTAGTTAATATTGCCTGCTAACATTAATTTATTTTAGCTAGGTAAATTGTGTCACTTCTCTTGCAACAGAGTTAGGCTATATGCAGCAGTTTGGGCTGCCTGGCTCGTTGCGAACTGTGAAGACTATTCGACCATATTAATGACCAAAGGCTCATATTTCTGTGTGTTATGTTACAAATAAGTCTATGATTTGATAGAGCAGTTTGACTGAGCGATGGTAGGCAGCAGCAGGCTCGTAAGCATTCATTCAAACAGCACTTTTGTGCGTTTTGCCAGCAGCTCTTTGCAATGCTTCAAGCATTGAGCTGTTTATGACTTCAAGCCTATCAACTCCCGAGATTAGGCTTGTGTAACCGATGGACGGAAGCTATACTGTTACACTGGCAATCCTGAAGTGCCTATAAGAACATCCAATAGTCAAAGTTTTATATGAAATACAAATGGTATAGAGAGAAATAGTCCTATAAATACTATATACTATATTAACTACAACCTAAAACCTCTTACCTTGGAATATTGAAGTATCATGTTAAAAGGAACCACCAGCTTTCATATGTTCTGAGCAAGGAACATAAACATTAGCTTTTTTTTTACATGGCACATATTGCACTTTTACTTTCTTCTCCAACACTTTGTTTTTGCATTATTTAAACCAAATTGAACATGTTTCATTATTTATTTGAGGCTAAATTGATTTGCATTGATGTATTATATTAGGTTAAACTAAGTGTTCATTCAGTATTGTTGTAATTGTCATTATTAAATACATTTTTAAAAATCGTCCGATTTAATTGTTATCTGCTTTTTTTGGTCCTCCAATAATCAGTATCGTTATCGGCGTTGAAAAATCATAATCGGTCGACCTCTAATTTTTATACGCCCCTATGCAGATGTGATGTTAATTCCACACCTGTGTGAATGCACCTGCATTCTATATACTGTGTATCCCTCATTTACTTAAGTGTTTCCTTTTATTTTGGCAGTTACCTGTATGTTCCTTTTGAGAGCAGCCATAAGCAGACAGACTAGCAAAGAGGGGGCTTTTGACATCACTATGCTGAAGTAAAAGTAAAGTGGAGATACTTCTATGTCAGACACAAGTAAACTTTCCAGTTCTTCAGAAATCTCTCTACAACTACGCAGGGTCTTTTATTCCTGTGGTTCTCTAAGGGCAGTAAGAACAGCATCAACACCAACAGATACTCAATGTTTTACAAGATCAATTGAACTTTGCTATGAACATGGCTTCTCCTGTTTTCTTATATTTGGTTGTTTAAAGCCTTTTTATAACTGTAATGGTCAACCTTTAGAGAATTAGTTTATATTTTTCCCTGTCTGTCTGGATATGTTCACTGAGCCAGTCTATTCCATGTGGACACAACTTCTGCAAGGCCTGTATTAGAGGATGCTGGGATACCAATGGCCTGAACCAGTGTCATTTATGTAAGGATAAGTTCTACAGAGAACCTGAGCTTCATGTCAACACAATATTCAGAGAGATTGTAGATGCATGTTAAGAAGATGAGAGTCCGAGGTAAAGATGAGTCCCCTGCCAAGCCCGGAGAAGTGTCCTATGACTTATGCACGTGGAAGAAGCTCAAGGCTCTGAAGTCCTGTCTGGTGTATCAGACCTCTGATCAACCCTGTGGAGAACCTGGAATACAGGCTGTGTAAGAAGCACAACAAACTCCTGGAGCTGTTCTGTAGAATTGACCAGACGTGTGTTTGTGTCATGTGCTTGAAAGCAGGCCTCATGACACTGTCCCTCTAGAGGAAGAGTATGGAGAGAGGAAGGCTAAACTGGGGAAGACTGAGGCAGAGGTTCAGTAGATGTTCCAGGAGAGACTGAGGAATGTTCAGGAGATCAAAGACTCAGTAGATATGGGTAAGAGGGAGAGAGATTTCACAGTGTACAGGTCTTCACTGCTCTGGTGCGCTCCATTGAGAGAAGCCAGGCTGAGCTCATTGAGGTGATTGAGGGGGAGCAGAGCAGAGGAGAGAGGCAGGCTGAAGGGCTCATTAAAGAGCAAGAAATACTGAGCTACAGAGGAGAAGCACTGAGGTGGAGCAGCTGTCACACACTGAGGACTACCTCCTCCAGAGCTTTCCATCCCTCTACACCCCTCCACCCACTGCGCCGAGATCAGTGATCTGTGTGTGGGAACTGTAAGGAGAGCTGAGGAACTCTATCCATACTTCTGCCCGAGTAATAATATAAGTGGGGAAAACTCTGCCCCTCTGATCATCACCCCTTTCAATCACCTAATATGACTTTTAATGTCATAACTAAGTGTCAGTTGTGAAGAGAATGCAGTGTGAAAAATTACTATTTTAAAGGCCCTTTAGTAAGGAGATCTGGTAATCTCTCTGACATTCAATTCATCTTAAATAAAGTAGGATTTATTCTATATGTGATGCAGTTCTCCCCCCCCCCCCCCTCCGCCATGCCTGCTATAAAGTGAAAGTGAAAAAGACCCTGATTGTCTGAGAACATGTACAGTGGGGCAAAAAAATATTTAGTCAGCCACCAATTGTGCAAGTTCTCCCACTCAAAAAGATGAGGCCTGTAATTTTCATCATAGGTACACTTCAACTATGACAGACAATGAGAAAAAAAATCCAGAAAATCACATTGTAGGATTTTTTTTTTTGCATTTTCCAATTAAGAACATTCAAAACAAAAGTGAAAATATATTAGACAACGATAGGACAAAGTGACAGTAACAGACAAACGTAAACAAAAATAAATTATAATTATAGTTATATAAACAAACATACAATAATAAAACATTTAAAAATAACGAGACATTGGATCACCTGCCGTAGGCTACATATTATACATTACGTGTGAAACATTATGTGAGGATTATATATACATTCAATCAATGAGATGTGGGGGGAGATTCTCCATATAGTCAATAAAAGTTTGCCAAATTCTGTAAAATGTCTAACTTATTCCTCAAGCAGTAAGTGATTTTCTCCAAAGGGATACAACTATTAACTTCCGAAAGCCACATTGCAACTGGCAGGGAGGAATCCAATTTCCATTTCAAGGCAATACATTTCTTGGCAATCTCTAGCAAAATTTCTGTTAGCTTTATAGTATGGCTTTGACTAAGATTGGTGTTAGTAAAGTTACCCAGTAGACAGACCTCCGGGTCTAAAGGGAATGCAACCCCGTGAATTGAGGATATGGTATCGCATACCCCCCTGCCAGAAACCGTGTAGTTTTGAACACTGCCAAGTGGAATGGAGGAATGTTCCTTCATCTGGTCCTTCTGTAGCTCAGTTGGTAGAGCATGGCGCTTGTAACGCCAGGGTAGTGGGTTCGATCCCCGGGACCACCCATACGTAGAATGTATGCACACATGACTGTAAGTCGCTTTGTATAAAAGCGTCTGCTAAATGGCATATATTATTATTTATTATATTATCTGAGCCACATCTAAAACATAGGGAGGAGATATCTGGGTTGAACCTGTGCAGTCTAGATGGGGTGATATAGAGCTGATGGAGGAAATTAAACTGGATCAGTCTGTATCTGGAGTTCAATGTGGATGTAACCCCATCCCTGCATAGGTCACTCCATAGATCCTCATCAAGAACAATACCCAGATCTCTCTCCCATCTAAGTTGGGGTTTATCTAGCCCAGGCAGTGTTAGTCCTGACATATGAGCATTGTAAACACGGGAAATGGTCTTGAACAGTGGTTGGTCTGCGTGGCAGAGTTGTTCAATAGGTGACATCTTAGGTAGGTTCCATTGTCCCTTGAGAGTCACCCTAATAAAGTTTCGTAGTTGTAGGTAGCTAAAGAAGTCCCTTTTAGGCAAGTGGTATTTCTGTTTCAGCTGATCAAAAGACATAAGAACTCCCTCCTCGTAACAATGTTCCAGAAGAGTGATCCCCTTATCAGACCATGGTCTAAAGTTACTATTCTGGAAAAACATAGGAATCAATTTATTGTTCCATAAAGGGGGTTTAGGGGAAAGGAATCCCCCTCGTCCGAACAGCTCATGCAGTTTGCACCATGCCAGGACAGAATGTATTAAAGGGTTGTCTGTGATGGTTTTTATAGATTTTCTGTCCCATTTGTAAAACAAATCTGCCCCAGTGTCATCATTTACCTCAAGCTTTTCAATGTTCAACCATGAGGGAGAGGGACCATTGTCAAACCTCTGAGCCAGAAACCTAGACTGTGCAGCCCAGTAGTACATTCTAAAATTGGGGAGGTTTAAGCCCCCTTGACTGTAATCAAGGGTCAGTTTATCCAGGCCAACCCTAGGGGTTTTGCCGTGCCAGATAAACCGTCTGGTCAGCTTGTCGAGAGAGGAAAAAAATGCTGCGGGAACAGGGATAGGGAGAGATTGAAACAGATATAGAAACCTGGGCAGGACATTCATTTTAATTACATTGAGAGGTAAGTCCATCCATTTACAAAGGTCAACCTCCACCTTTTGCAACAAACTGGCCAGATTGAGTTTATAGAGGTTGTTCAGATTACCATCCACCATTATGCCCAAATATGTAAAGCCCATAGGCGACCATCTAAAAGGAAACTTGTGCTTGATGGTATGATGGTCAAAGACAGACGACGGTAAGATTTCGCTTTTATCAAGATTGACCTTTATATCCAGAGAAAGAACTATAACACTGTAGTAGGATCTGCAAGTGAGAGAGGGAGTGTTCTGGGTTTGTTAGGAATAAGATAAGGTCGTCCGCAAAGAGTGATAATTTATGGGTATGGGGGCCCACCTCAAAGCCATGTATGTCAGGGCACGTTCTAATAACCTCAGCCAACGGTTCGATGGCGAGGGCAAAGAGGTGGGGGCTAATTGGGCAACCTTGTCTGTTCCCCCTATAAAGAGGGAAAGAGGAGGAAGTAATCCCATTGGTAGCAATCCTAGCTTTAGGAGATTTGTAGAGTGATTTTTATCAAATTTACAAATATGGTACCTAAACCGAACTTTTCCAACACGCGAAAGAGGTATGGCCATTCAACCCTATCAAAGGCCTTTTCAGCGTCGAGGGAGACTGCGACACCAGGTATTTTGTTTATGTTAGCAAGGTGAATTATATCAAAGAACCTTCTGAGATTATTGGAGGACAATCTATTAATTATGAAGCCAGTCTGATCTGGGTTGACCAACAGGGGAAGACATGACTCCAGTCTCTTAGATAGCATCTTGGTGACCAGTTTACAATCTGTGTTAAGGAGAGAGATTGGTCTATAGGAGGTGCACTTTAGCGGGTTTTTCCCTTTCTTGTGGATTACAGTAATCACAGCTTGAGAGAAGGACTCTGGAAAGCAGTTGTCTTCTCTGGCTTTTTTAAGTACCTCCATAAGATAGGGGACCAACAGCTCCCTAAATTCTTTATAGAACTCTCTCCCCAGGAGATTTATTAGAAGGTAAGGATTTAATGGCCTCCAACATTTCAGGGACTGAGAAGTGTTCACTCAGGCGCTCGCTGTCTTCCCCTGACAGGCATGGGAGGTTGAGAGAGGAGAGAAAGGAGTCTATCTCTGATAGATCATCGCTTGTTTGGGAAGTGTAGAGGTCTTCATAGTATTTCTTAAAAGTATTATTAATTTCAGTAGGGTCGAAAGATATCTCTTTAGTGAGAGTTTCTATGGCATTAATTGTCCTCTTACTTTCCTCTGCTTTCAGTTGCCATGCCAATACTTTGAGCTTTCTCTCCAAGCTCATAATAACGCTGTTTTGATTTAGTGATGGCCCTCTCAGCTTGATATGTTTTCAGAATATTATATTTAAGTTTTTTATTTACCAAAAGCCTGTATAGATCTTTAGTCGGGCCTCTTTGGTAGGTTTTCTCTAGCTCGAAGATTTCAGATTCAAGGGCACTCAGTTCCGCACCGTGTTTTTTCTTCAGCCCTTTAGTATAGGAAATAATCTGTCCCCTCAGGTAGGCCTTCAATGTGTCCCAAAGAATGAAGCTGTCAGGAGCAGAGGGTTTGTTTGTGAAAGTAAAAATATTGATCTGCTCTTTGATGAATGCACAAAATTCAGGTTGCTTTAGAATTGTAGAATTTAGTCTCCATCTATATGCTCCATTTACCTTGGTAGGAATGGAGATTGATAATACCAGAGGAGAGTGGTCACTAAGCAATCTGGGGAGATAGTCGACATCTAACACTCTATGAAACAGTTGTATCGAAAGTAAAAAGTTATCTATGCGTGTGTGTCTTGTGTGGGTGTGAATAAAAAGAGTAGTCCCTATCCTGTGGGTGCAACTGTTTCCAGATGTCTAGTAAATTGAGATCTTTCATGAATGACATGGTGAGCTTGCCGGCTTTGGTAAGAAGTGAGGGTTTATCAGAAGACCTATCAAGAACTGTATCTAAGCAAAAATTTTAATCTCCTCCAACCAGTAGCCATCCTGGTGGTGCTTGAGCAACCTGAAGGAAGACATTCTGAACAAACATATGGTCATCGAAGTTAGGAGCATAAATATTCAATAGGGTCCAAGACTCTGAAAACATATGCCCCTGCACCAAAACAAACCTGCCAGAGGGATCAGAGATGGTGTTGTTGACGCAGAAGGGGATGTGTCTACTTATCAAAATTGCAGTTCCTCTTGCTTTGGAGTTAAAAGAGGATGCAAAAACTTGTCCTACCCATTCCCTCTTCAATTTCTTGTGTTCACTGGCTGTAAGATGTGTTTCTTGTAAAAACACAATGTCAGCCTTTAATTTCTTAAGGTATGTATAGACTCTTTTCCTTTTAATCGGGCTGTTAAGACCTTTTACGTTGAATGTGACATATTTTAGTGGATTAAGCATAGGTTGGGTTTCAAATATGTAACTGAATAGAAATCTCATATGCAGATAATTAGGAAATGTTTCAACTTTGGTTTGAGCACAAAAGTGACCTGTGTGTCTCTTTAGGAAGGAAAAAATCCCACCCACCCCGATTGTCAGACTAGAACAACAGTCTCAACAATCAAACATGAATACACTTGTAGAGATGCGTTGCTGCTCGCTTTCCATCTTGCTCTTACTAACTAAACCTTGGCGTAAACTAAAACCTGCGAGCTCTCTAAATTGAAAACAAACGTTGTGAATAGATATTTATGGCTGAATATTTACTGCCCACGGTAAGGGCTGCTTGAGTCTCTTTACGAAACATTAACATAAATGAGGGGGAAAGCAGTGGGCCTAAACTCACTTATTGCTTCGCCCAGTAGATATGGACTAAACCAAAATATACTCTCCTGTAAATGTAATAGAACTCACCCCGGGAAGATACGGTTAGTTGAAAATGTACAAATCCATTAAAGTGACCGGAAGATACCAGCAGTTCAATCCGGATAAGAGAAAAAAAACGGACTGCATTTTATCCCCCAGAGAGACCGTCCTGGCTCAGACTCAGACATTGCTCAGTTCTTTGAGAAAAGTGTGCACTTCTCCCGGTGTGTTGAAGAGATGGCTTCGGCCTTTGTACTGAACTTTCATCCGCGCAGGGTGGATGAGGTAGCCGGTGATGTTCTTCTCCTTCAGTGCTTTGGCGGCAGGTCTGAACTGCTTGCGGCGTCTGGCGAGGTCCGCGCTCATATCCGGGAAAAGGCTGACCCTCTTCCCATCGATGAGGATGTCTCCTTTGGCTCTTGCGAGTTGCAGTATCTTCTCTCTGTCCTGGAAACGGAGGAACCTGATCAGGACGGCTCGTGGGGGCTCATCTGGCCGGGGTTTCGGTGCTGATGTTCTGTGGGCGCGTTCCATTTCCAGCGGCTTGGTGAAGTTGGTTATGCCTAGGACCTCCGGGATCCATTGAGTGAAGAAACGGACCGGGTCACGGCCCTCGCTGTCCTCTTTCAATCCCACCACACGGATCTTACTACGTCTACTCTGGTTCTCCATCTGATCTACTTTGTTTTTGAGGTAGGCCTTGTCCTTTTGTAGTTGTGTCAAGACCTGGTCATGTCTAGCGATGGTATCTTCAACTGTGCTAATGCGCAGCTCTGCCTCAGTCGTTCTCAAAAGGAGATCATTCATGGAGGATTTCAGATCGTCAATGGAAGAATGGAGTTCAGCCGATTTTCTTATCGATTTTCAGAGAAAGACCTCTGTTACCATCCTGGATTTCCCGGAGGAGAGTAGCCAGCATGTCAGCAGGCTCGCAAGAGGCAGCAACACTCTGGATCTGTCGTCTGAGTTATGAGGGCTAATGCTAATCTTGCTAGCTGTAGCATTATCTTGGGAATCAACGACGTTTTGGTCGTCCTTCTTGCCTCTCGGTCGGAGGTCCATGGCTCTTTGGGAAGGTAAGTACTTGACAATTTATCAGCCGATGTTAGAATATTGTTTCAACGTTGTTATTTAGGTAAAAATAGAATAACTTTGAAGAGCTCGGTTTGTCAACGTCTGCTCAGCTCCGCGGCATCACGTGTCTACATTGTAGGATTTTTTTATGAATTTATTTGCAATAAACTTATGTTATCTCAATACTTTGTTATATACCCTTTGTTGGCAATGACAGAGGTCAAACGTTTTCTGTAAGTCTTCACAAGGTTTTCACACACTGTTACTGGTATTTTGGCCCATTCCTCCATGCAGATCTCCTCTAGAGCAGTGATGTTTTGGGGCGGTTGCTGGGCAACATGAACTTTCAACTCCCTCCAAAGATTTTCTATGCGGTTGAGATCTGGAGACTGGCTAGGCCACTCCAGGACATTGAAATGCTTCTTACGAAGCCACTCCTTCATTGCCCGGGCGGTGTGTTTGGGATCATTGTCATGCTGAAAGACCCACCCACATTTCATCTTCAAGGTCCTTGCTGATGGAAGGAGGTTTTCACTCAAAATCTCACGATACATGGCCCCATTCATTCTTTCCTTTACACGGATCAGACGTCCTGGTCCCTTTGCAGAAAAACAGCCCCAAAGTATGATGTTTCCACCCCCATACTTCACAGTAGGTATGGTGTTCTTTGGATGCAACTCAGCATTCTTTGTCCTCCAAACACGACGAGTTGAGTTTTTACCAAAAAGTTATATTTTGGTTTCATCTGACCATATGACATTCTCCCAATCTTCTTCTGGATCATCCAAATGCTCTCTAGCAAACTTCAGACGGGCCTGGACATGTACTGGCTTAAGCAGGGGGACACGTCTGGCACTGCAGGATTTGAGTCCCTGGCGGCATAGTGTGTTACTGATGGTAGGCTTTGTTACTTTGGTCCCAGCTCTCTGCAGGTCATTCACTAGGTCCCCCCGTGTGGTTCTGGAGTTTGGAGTGTGACTGTTTGAGGTTGTGGACAGGTGTCTTTTATACTGATAACAAGTTCAAACAGGTGCCATTAATACAGGTAACGGTTGGAGGACAGAGAGGAGCCTCTTAAAGAAGAAGTTACAGGTCTGTGAGAGCCAGAAATCTTGCTCGTTTGTAGGTGACCAAATCCTTATTTTCCACCATAATTTGCAAATAAATTCATAAAAAAATCCTACAATGTGATTTTCTGGATTGTTTTCTTCTCATTTTTCTGTCATAGTTGAAGTGTACCTATGATGAAAATTACAGGCCTCATCTTTTTAAGTGGGAGAACTTGCACAATTGGTGGCTGACTAAATCCTTTTTTTGCCCCACTGTGTCTCTGCACTCCCGCTAACAGAGTGGACAGTGGAATCTGTCGAACTAAACTGCTGATCCTAAATCACTTAAATGTTTCTGTGGCCATGTAACTAGACGTGTTGCCCTATGCTTGTGAGCAGCCACAGTGTACAGTGACTGTTCAGGCTTTTCTCTCTCTGAGGAGTGGAAAGTTCCCCCTGCTGTGTTTGCTCAGGGTGTTATCTCCCAGTCAGCAGCCTCCCTCTCTCTCTCTCTCTCTCTCACTCACCCCAGTACACACTCACACCCTCAGCTGCTGCACTCGACTCTGCCCTCTACTAAGAACTGTGTGTTCTCTCTGAGAATTCAACCTCTATCCCTGTCTCCCTCTACTTTAGAGAAATCCCCTTGCTTTCCCACACTTTCCTTGGTAGGATTCTTTAAATGGGGCTTCAGTGGTTTCAGAGATGGCTTCATGCAAATCCGTCTGTGTCTTTCCCACCTTTCAAGCCTGACACAAACAGTACAGAGAGGTCCATCCAGGATCATCAATGTCTTCCACAGTTCGTTAGATCAAAGTAGATCGTTAGAGTGAAGGAACATTTTGTTCTCTGAACATAGAGCCTTGAATTGTGCATCTTGTCTCATACAATCATTGGTTCCTGTAGGTGGTGGGTAGAGATACGAGGTATATATTAACCAAACGTTAATTATGAATAACTAATAAGCTAAATCGTGCAAATATACAGTGCATTCGGTAAGTATTCATAACCTTTGACTTTTTCCACATTTTGTTTCATCAATCTACACACTATCCCATAATGACAAAGCAAAAACTGATTTTTAGACATGTTTGCAAATGTATTAAAAATAAAAACTTAAATATTACATTTGTATAAGTATTCAGACCCTTTACTAAGTACTTTGTTGAAGTACCTTTGGCAGAGGAATGCAGCATCGAGTCATCTTGGATATGACGCTACAAGCTTGGCACACCTGTATTTGGGGAGTTTCTCCCATTCTTCTCTGCAGATCCTCTCAAGCTCTGCCAGGTTGAATGGGGAGCGTTGCTGCATAGCTATTTTCAGGTTTCTTCAGAGATGTTCGATCGGGTTCAAGTCTGGGCTCTGGCTGGGCCACTCGAGGACATTCCGAGACTTGTCTCGAAGCCACTCCTGTGTTTTCTTGGCTTAGGGCCGTTGTCCTGTTGGAAGGTGAACCTTCACCCTAGTCTGAAGTCCTGAGCACTCTGGAGCAGGTTTTCATTGAGCATCTCTCTGTACTTTGCGCCGTTCATCTTTCCCTCGAGCCTGACTAGTCTTCCAGTCCCTGCCGATGCTGACACCATCATGCTAGCTGTCATGTGCCTTTTACTGAGGAGTGGCTTCTGTCTGGCCACTAGCACAAAGGCCTGATTGGTGGTCTGGCCACTCTCCCATCTCCACAGAGGAACTGTAGAGCCATGTCAGAGTGACCATCGTGTTCTGGGTTATATAAGAAGGTCCCACAGTTGACAGTGCATGTCGTCAGAGCAAAAACCAAGCCATGAGGTCGAAGTAATTGTCCGTAGAGCTTCGAGACAGAATTGTGTCGAGGCACAGTTCTGGGGTAGGGTACCAAAATGTCTGCAGCATTGAAGGCCCCCAAGTACACAGTGCCCTCCATCATTCTTAAATCAAAGACGTTTGGAACCACCAAGAATCTTCCTAGAGTTGTCCACCCACTCAAACTGAGCTATCGGGGGGAGAAGGGGCATGGTCAGGGAGTTTGAAATTAGCTTTGTTGCTAACTCTGGCACTTTTAAATTGATGTTGACCATGAAATCTTGATTCATGCACACTGTCCCTGTCAAATAAATAAATACATTTGAGCCAGAATCTACTGTATCGGTCGACCCATCTCCTAATTGCTAATACTGCTAATTTTACCAGGCTGGTCCATTAAGAACAAATTCTTATTTACAATGACGGCCCGGCAAGAAGCCTCCTGTGGGGCAGAGGCCTGGATTTAAAAAAATGAAAAGTAAGACGAGACGGACAACACAGATGGAAGACACTTGAAGGGAGACCTATGGCAACAACACAACCTGGCACAAACCTTAAGGGCAGAAAACGGCACGAAGGACAGAAACGGCAGAGACAAAGCACATCACACAAAACAGCTACAAATGTCAGTGAGTGTCTCTAAAACTAGTGTCCAAAGAGTGTCCCAAAACTATCCACTTTAAGTGTTTTGCAGCTCGTTCCAGTCGCTAGCTGCAGCGAACTGTAAAGAAGAGCGACCCAGGGATATATTAGCTTTGGGGACCTTTAACAGAATGTGACTGGAAAACCAGGTGTTGTATGCAGAGGATAACGGGTATCTCAGATAGTGGGAGTGAGGCCTGAGAGTTTTTTATAAATGAGCATCAACCAGTGGATCTTGCGTTGAGTGTGAAGAAATGGCCAGTTAACAGTGTAGTGTAGATCACAGTAATGTCTCCTGTAAGGAGCATTTGTCGCAAATCTGATGGCCGAATGGTAAAGAACATCTAGCCACTCGAGCACCGTTACTGGCCGATCGTTACTGCTCATCTGAATCAAATTTAGTTTGGCAGATGGGGTGATGGAGGCGCGATTACGATACAGAACACCTAGATGTAACCTTAGCCTGCAACTTGGTTATGTGCTCCAGGAAGGACAAAGTACTGTCTAGCCAAAATTGGCTTGTGTGAAAAGGGATGGCAGTGAGAAAGAGGTATCGGATAGGTATGTTTCTGTTGCTCATTCATTCTTCTGGCATTTCACATCAGTTTTCAAAGCTAATGTATTCAAAGCATACACTTGAAAACAAACTCATTTAAAGACACTCACTTTAGACCAAACACATTCAAAGCGTTTCCTGTGTAAATCTTTTTAATTAGAAAGATGGAGACAAAAGGCTGATGCAGGATCCCATCCAGCCGCAGGACATCAAACAGTGTCTGGTTCTATTCTGGAGAGTCTTCTCCTCCACTCTCTTCTCTGCATTGATTAGACGGCTCTAGTTAATACTGTGGAAGGGGAGGGGAGGGGAGGTTTGACGTCGTTCTCTGGTTGTGTCTGTCTGTCTGATTTATCTTCTAAACCGTATTTAGACAAAGCAATTTGGGGAGAGTTTGTAAACTATTCTGTTTTATTGTCTGTGTCGTGTGAGTGAGTGGGTGAGTGGGTGTGTCTGTGTGAGTGAGTGAGTGAGTGTGTTGAATGGGTATTTGGTGGACAGTAACACTCAATAAAAGGACAGAGGGGAAAGAAGATTGCCCTTGATAGACTGAGACAAGCAGAGAAGGCCATAAGTGTAAGTGTTTGATTCACTGCTCTGTCACAAGGAGTAAAGTCAGTGTTATTTCAGGCTACCTACTTTGCACGCTACCCACTATGTGTGATGAGACAAATGGACTGTCGCGTGACCCTTGGGGATTTCCAAACATAACACGTTCTGCATAGAGACAGACATCTCAAAGCCATCATCCTAGATGGACCGAGGAATTCAGACACACCTATGAAACACACATTATTACAAATAATTCCCTCTTTATCCCAATAAATGTTTGGTATATGCTTCTTATGATTTTGGTGTTTGAAATGATCCATTTCCCTATAATGTATTTGCTGCCGGTAACATTAGATTTCTCCTTGTTTTCCTTTACATATGGTTATCAGTCGAATGCTTAGTTTTATTCCTTATACTATAGCTGTCATACTGCCCCTCTGTCTCTGGTCGGGCTAATTGCAGTGGGCAGCGTTTCAAGCTCTTTGTTTTTTGGACAGTGAAACAGGAATAACACGAACCACTGGCAGACAGTTTCTTTTCTCTAAATCACAATGGCCCAGCGCTTCTCTCTCTCTCATATTCCTCTCTTCAGCTCAGTTTTCTTTGTGTTTCCATGGTGTTTCTTAGAAAATATCTGTGAAGAGGTGTAAATGTGGATTTTTGCGCAATTTCTCTCCCTCGCTTCAACTTCTCGGTGGGACGCCACTGTGCTTTGTGAATCATGTGCGTATGTCTGCATCTGTTTTATATTGGGGGTGTGATGTCTTGCATAGCAAACAATTGGGTTTTTGCAATCAGGAATAGCTTACATTGATTTACATGTGTGATGGTAATTGTTTTGCTGTGTGGTCTTTAAGCGAACAGCTCTCTCACACTTGTTTCTCTTGTGCAGATTTACATTATGTACAGTAAACTCATTCTGTATATTAAACTCTCTCTCTCTGTGTGTGTCTCTCTCTCAGGTGTTCCTGTTGCTGTGTATAGCAGACTGGATGGTGTACTCTATGTGGCGTAGTGGTAAAGACCCAGACAGTTTTTCCATCCCCTACCTGACCGCCCTGGGCGACCTCCTGGGCACCGCTCTCCTGGCCCTCAGCTTCCAATTCCTGTGGTACATCGGTGACCAGGACAGCGACGTGGGTGACTGAGATGACCCCTGATCCCTGGTGGAGGGGTCACGCCCGTGCCTCTACCCCAACCCAGAACCCCTACCCCTTCTCCTCCTATTATGCCATGCGGGGTTGTTGCGGTTTGCCTCGCTCAGTTATTGGTCGCTGGAACATTCCTCTGCCTCTCCTATTGGGCAAAGTAGCACTTAACACTATGCTGATTGAGCCAATGAGGAGCTACAGATGTTCATTTGGAAGAAAAAAACTATTATTTGGAAAGACATTTCTCTGCATCTGGTTCCTTTTCTCCATTCAACCAATTGCATTGCATTCTAAAAATCATATGCTTCTTACAGTGCAATTTATTAAGAGATTTGGCTGTTGTTGTTTCGTTGCAACAAGTCACTTATATCCAGTGGACACTGCACATATAGCTGGAAGCCTTCAGTTAGTGAGATCTACAGGCTGCTGTGTTTATTCCTGACAGAAGGGAGACACATGGACAGACAGGGTGGAGAAAGGCCAGGTTACAGGAGGTACACAACTGGCCCTGGACAGCTGGGGCCAGGGTTGCAGGTTTAGTTGCTGGATCAGCTGTTTTAGAGCTGGGATGGAACAAAAGCCTGCACACTATGCTGTTGTTACAGACTAGTATTGCCTTCCCCTGGTCTAAAGCTTTATACAGTCTATACCAGAGCACTGAGTCTACTCTCAGCCCAGACAATATGCATCTCACTCTCTTTGGATGCACTTCATATAGTCTCTCATTAAGGTCAGTCACAGATTGAACCTCAGTTATTTATCTGTTTGGGCTTTCATGTGGCCATCTGTACCCTTAGTTTGGTTTTGCATGACAAATAGAATTGGGGACAGCAGCCTGATCGTGACAGTTAGCGGTACTCAAAGGAATGTATTGGATACCTGCTGTTTTTATACCTCTCGAGGGACTGATTCTCTCTCGTTCTCTCTATCGTTCTCTCTCTCTCTCGTTCTCGTTCTCTCTCTCTCGTTCTCTCTCGTTCTCTCTCTCTCTCTCTCGTTCTCTCTCTCTCGTTCTCTCGTTCTCTCTCTCTCGTTCTCTCTCTCTCTCTCTCGTTCTCTCTCTCGTTCTCTCTCTCTCTCTCTCTCGTTCTCTCTCTCTCTCGTTTTCTCTCTCTCGTTCTCTCTCTCGTTCTCTCTCTCTCGTTCGCTCTCGTTCTCGCTCTCGTTCTCGCTCTCTCGCTCTCGTTCTCTCGCTCTCGTTCTCTCGCTCTCGTTCTCTCGCTCTCGTTCTCTCGCTCTCGTTCTCTCGCTCTCGTTCTCTCTCTCTCGTTCTCTCGCTCTCGTTCTCTCGCTCTCGTTCTCTCTCTCTCGTTCTCTCTCTCTCGTTCTCTCTCTCTCGTTCTCTCTCTCTCTCTCTCTCTCGCTCTCGTTCTCTCTCTCTCTCTCGTTCTCTCTCTCTCTCGTTCTCTCTCTCTCTCGTTCTCTCTCTCTCTCGTTCTCTCGTTCTCGTTCTCTCTCTCGTTCTCTCGTTCTCTCTCTCGTTCTCTCGTTCTCTCTCTCTCGTTCTCTCGTTCTCTCTCTCTCGTTCTCTCTCTCTCGTTCTCTCTCTCGTTCTCTCTCTCTCTCGTTCTCTCTCTCTCTCGTTTTCTCTCTCTCGTTCTCTCGCTCGCGTTCTCTCTCGTTCTCTCTCTCTCGTTCTCTCTCTCTCGTTCTCTCTCTCTCGTTCTCTCTCTCTCGTTCTCTCTCTCTCGTTCTCTCTCTCTCGTTCTCTCTCTCTCGTTCTCTCTCGTTCTCTCTCTCTCGTTCTCTCTCTCTCGTTCTCTCTCTCTATATATATATATATATATATATATATATATATATATATATATATATATATATATATAATGGCGGTCCAGTCACACAGAGTAGGTACTATTCTGGCATTATACAGTCAGGTCCCGTGCGATCATGTGGTTTTGACCGTGGACGTTTACACGCCACGCACTCTGTTTACACGTATGTACGTATGTTCACTACGGTGGCTCTCTGCCGTTAATATTCCAATGAAATGTGCCTGCGGAGATTCACAGGGTGATGAGATGTTATTCTTTCTGATGCCATATTCCTTTGGTTTTCTGTTGGCTCTGTTGTTGTTTTCTAACCTTCTAATAATGTGCTGTTAAAAGGGTTCATGGTTTTCACATTCGCAATCTGTTCTCGGAAACGGACCACGAATGACCTTTTTGTGACTCATATAAATGTTTAATAAATAAATAAACATCCAGCATGAATAAGCTGCTTACAAATGTGTGATTATACTGAGTGAAGATTTGCTGGTCCCTCCGAGAGGTTAATTGGATGTTGTAGTATTGGTGGTTGTTCAGTCAAAGCTCTTGTCCAAAGAGGTTTAGGATGAAATGCCTGTAGACAGGGAAGGACAAGATCAGCTCCGATTGAGACAAATCCGTGTATACCGACACTTCTCTGCAGTAAAGCAATGTTATGATTGAAGTCTACCACACTGTGGTAGAAATATATTGTGTGCTCTTTGGATGCCCTCAGGAGATCACTAGACAATCACTGTCTCTATCTCCCCCAGTCTCCATGGTAACACCAGTGTGGTATTTCACCTTTCATGACCTCCACTCGATGAACATGCCTACACACACACACACACACACACACACACACACACACACACACACACACACACACACACACACACACACACACACACACACACACACAAACGTCTTCCCTCTTACTGTCACTGCTTCCGTCTCATTATGTCTTCTGATTCCCTCACTACTTCTGTCATTCCCTTCCGCTCACACTCTAACCATTCTTTATTTCTCAGAGCTCTCTCTTTCAGATGTGAGAGAACAGAGAGGTGGGAACAGCACCCCCAGAGACATGTTGACATTACATGCTCCTTTGGGTGGACACTAATATTAAAAATGCCATATCATATCAACTGGTGTGTGAGGATATGATAGCTTGGCTATGTCCCCTACAGGCTGATCTGCCTCTAGAGGTGTTATACATATTAGGGGATTTAGTTTGAAAGGTGTCGCGTCAGATTACGATTATAAAATTCATTGGAAGTGTGAAGAAGGGTTTACTGTAATTGCTGAAGTATTACTTGGCATAGAGTTGGAAAGAGAAAAGCATTTGAATAACAGCGTATGGACTCATTCCGACCGTGGTGAATTAGTTTTATACATTACAGTATCTCTACATTCAGACGCCTTGCAAATGGAGTTGCATGGCAAAATAAAGGTATAGTATCTGGTTCTGGACATCAAAGATGAGCTTCAGCAGTATTCCTTAACCCTCTCCTGGGAAAGATCAGAGCATGAACCTTTAGTGCTTGTTTCTGAATGCATCACAGTCCGTTGTCTGACCAATACTTAGATCTGATGGTGAGAAGCGTTCCAACCACCTCCACTTTTTAGTTCCAACTAGGCATAAATAGGGTTGCACATTTTGGGGAATATTCTGAGGTGGAAACTTTCTGTGGGAATTAACGGAAATATATGCAAACAAATATTAATACCATGTAAAAAAAAACAGCTACATTTAAATTGGATATATTTGCCATATCCTATGGAGACAGAAACCTAAATATTTCACCTTACCATAAGTAGACATGATTAAATCCTAGAAAGAAAGGAAAAAAAATTACTTACGGATTTAACTTTAATTAAATGAGTTGACTCTTCACATTGGATGATTTCACTGAACAAGAAAAAGGATATTGAATGATCCCCAATGATCCATCGCATCTCCCAAAAACGTTTTCAACATACATCTGTAAAATGATAGTTTAGAAACTAAAGCTTTGGTTGTCTTCCTCTCAGGCTTCCATGTCTTCTCCCTGGACCTCCTCAATGTCCACCTCTTGAACATCAGACTCTGAGGCCTCTTCTTCGCTGTCACTTTCCAACCTTGTTGAGGATGGCTCGTTGTCGGGCTCAAAAAGCCTAAATTGGTGGCCATCCGGGCTAATTTTATCAACCCTTGTATTGGTCAGCCTGTTGCGTGCTTTGGTGTGTGTGTGTTCCCAAACAAGGACCAGTTGCGCTCTGAGGCGGCTGATGTTGGTGGGATTTGGAGATGATGGAGGCAACAGGGGAAAGAGCCTCAGATCCACAAAGTCCCTTCCACCAGCTGGCTGATGAGATATGTTGACACGACTGCCATATTGCATCTCCATCCCTCCCAAGGGCCTTGCTTGGAAGTGTACTTCACTAGACTGCCAAGAGCCTTGCCCTCATCCAGGCCAAGGTGGCGAGGCATGGTAGTGATGACACCATATGCCTTGTTGATCTCTGCACCAGACAGGATGCTCTTGCCAGCATACTTGGGGTCCAACGTACGCTTTTTGGTATATTTCAGAACTGCAGTTTCCTCGGCTTGGAGCAACAGTGAAGTGGGCAGTACAGATTTCTTCTCTTACATCTGCAAGCAGAGTCTGAACATCAGACATGATGGCATTGTCTCCCTCAATCTGTGCAATGGCTACTACTATAGGTTTGACTGCTTACCACTCTCCCAAAACAAATCATCCAGGAGGTTTCTCTTGATGGGGCAGTCCATATTGGCAGACTGATACGGCCATTTCATGGAGACTCCTTCCCCTCCAGGAGACTGTCAAACATGATGGCATCACCACCCCAACGAGTGTTGCTAGGCAGCTGCAATGTGGTGCTCTTATTCTTCTCACTTTATTTGGTGAGGTAGATTGCTGCTATAACTTGATGACCCTTCACATACCTAACCTTGGCTCTGTATCCATTGTTTTCTGTGCCTTGATGTACTTGAGGAGCAGATTCAATGCATGAGCAGCACAGCCAATGGGTGTGATGTGAGGGTAGGACTCCTCACTTTAGACCAAGCAGCCTTCATGTTCACAGCATTGTCTGTCACCGGTGCAAATACCTTCTGTGGTCCAAGGTCATTGATGACAGCCTTCAGCTCATCTGCAATGTAGAGACCGGTGTATCCGTAGTCTCCTTGTGTCTGTGCTCTTGTAGAATACTGGTTGAGGGGTGGAGATGATGTAATTAATTATTCCTTGCCCACGAACATTTGACCACCCATCAGAGATGATTGCAATACAGTCAGCTTTCTCTATGATTTGCTTGACCTTCACTTGAACTCTGTTGAAACTCTGCATCCAGCAAATGAGTAGATAAAGCATGTCTGGTTGGAGGGCTGCATGCTGGGCAAAGAACATTAAGAAATCTCTTCCAATACACATTGCCTGTGAGCATCAGAGGTGGACCAGTTGCATACACAGCTCGAGCAAGACTGAGTCAAAAAAAAAACTGACTCCAGGAGGACCATGAGCTGTTGCTATCGATAAGCTGTCCGTTGAATCATTTTCACCTCGAATAGAAGTAGAGGGACTTTTGTCAGAGGTTGCTTGTCGTAAGCGCAGAGGGAACTTTATGCACTTGGCCAGATGATTCTCCATCTTTGTTGCATTCTTCACATATGATTTGGAACAGTATATGCAAATGTACACAGTTTTTAGCTGCAGTGAAATGTCCCCACACATCAGATAGCGCCCGTGGCATTTTCCTGTAAAGATTAGAAAAATAATTGTAAAAAGAAACAGCAAATACAATTCCATGTACAGATAAATAGTTAAGCAGTTAGATTGAACAACTCCTTTTGTAAGATATGGTTTTTTTTAATGAAACATGTATGGAAACGGGTGAATTAGCACTCCACATGGTAGCAAAAAGTAACTGGCAGAAATTGTTCACAAGTTCTAAATGATTTAAACACGCTTTGCTGTAGGCTACTATTTACTAGTTGTAATCTAGTTGTAATCTAGTTGTAATCAAAACTTAGCAGAAAGCATGTAGTGCTTGGCTCAGACAGTGTAGTCGTGTGGGCTCAATAGCATCTCATTCGTGTGCAAGATCTTGAGAATCAGCTGTACATGTGATGGAAGATTGCACTGTGCATGCAGAGGGTTGGGAATAGTTTAACCAAAATATGCCACAAGACCTTGAATTTCCTTGTGTATCCCACAAAAAAAGGTTATAAGCTGTTATATTGATGAATTTAAGCAAAATTCCCCAAATTCCAGGGTGTAACTTCCCATGGAAAATTTCCCCCAAAAATCTGGAAACTTACCAGAAAGTTTCCGACCCTTTGCTACCCTAGGACTAAGTCTATCCAATGGATTTCTATAATCTTTTCATATTTGACAGTTCTGATACCATGCTACGTTAACCCATGTACTGTAATACGCCTTCATTTTGCTGTGTTTTTGTTCTTTCTCAATGAAGTCGGAAGGGCTTGACTAAGTAGTTAAAGAGCAGATTTGCTGCTTGTGTATTTTCATGGTTGTGTTGCGTGCTTGACTTAACGACCAGAGCAGGACCTCCTGAGACCCCATAACCAGAACACTGAATTACCTATGGCTGTCTCTCCACCTCCTGTCTATCCTGTATAGGAGAGAGTAGGGAATCAGGATGTGATCTATCTGAACTACTGTAGTTTGTATTTTACTGTACTGGCCTCGGTAGATACTTACTCATTCTGCCATCACTGACTGCATGGGGGAAAAGACACTTGTGTGGTGTTAAATGATATCCTTCTTAAAGTGTGTTATGGGCTTTCTGTCTCCTTACCATTCAGTAGATACTGTAGTTGATGAGCATGGATAATGTTATTGTGACAGCATAGGGTTAAAACAAAATGTCTGCATTAGGAAAAAATGAAGAGTTGCAAAAAGTGAACATCAGATGTTTGAGAGAGGGAACTCCCACTGTGTTACTGTTGAGTTAAGATGTTAGACATTTATTATAATAGGTGGTTTTTATGAGGTGGCATGACTCCAATGTTGGCCCATGTCTCTGCCTGGCTACAGAGAGGAATCATGTACTGTATGCTGCATCACACACACACACACACACACACACACACACACACACACACACACACACACACACACACACACACACACACACACACACACACACACTCTCTTACTACAGTCTGAGAATGTAAGTGAGCAGCCTCTGTATGTTTTTTTCTGTGTTTCTTTGTATAGTATGTACAGTATTCTGTGGGCATGTAACAGTGTGCCTCTGTTGATGTCTAGACACTCTGGTGTTAACAAGGGGTGCTGAACCTTGTATTGGGCAGGGGGACAGAGAGGGGTGTGGGGGTTTGAGTTGACAGCTTTGACTATGGCTTCGGAAAAGGGGTATGGTCTGCACCAGGGGGACCATGAAATTGAAACCTAATACAGGGGTCATCTCTGGCCCCTCCAGTAGTCCCAGCGGACCTATGTGGCCCCCGGGCTTACTGCCCTAACTGAACAGAAAACAATAGCTTATTCACACTGGAAGCTAATAGGAAACAGATCATTTACCCCCCCCCTGATTATTTTCTCTAGTGATGGGGTGTTCAGAGTGTGCCTCTATGGAAACTCAATCGGCCCAGTGTTGCAGTGGGAGATAATCAA
Organism: Oncorhynchus gorbuscha; assembly: GCF_021184085.1. Lineage (NCBI taxonomy): Eukaryota > Metazoa > Chordata > Actinopteri > Salmoniformes > Salmonidae > Oncorhynchus > Oncorhynchus gorbuscha. The sequence goes on along the minus strand of NC_060197.1, from coordinate 8,516,286 downwards.
GACTGTCAGGATGAAACCTAATGAGGGTTATTAAAATGATAATCATCGTTGTTATCATATGTATTACTACTATGACGAGAGAGAGAATTTTTAAAAATATATATAACATAACTAGTAGGAAGGAGACATGGAGGAAGGGAAGTAAACTGAGAGATTCCTGCCACCCAGGGGTGAGATTCCTTGGTGACTGATGGAGTGGCGTCAGATGCCAGGGTTAGCCTTCTGAACTGTGCTGTTGACAAGAGTTCAACTAAGAAGAGCTCAAGTATTTCTTGTCTACTGCCGGCCTGGTTCATAATCTAGCTGTGTCTTTATCGCCTCTGAACCTTAGCCAGTATAAAACCTACTGTAGACCAAGGTCACCAAGGGGGACTGGGAGGAATCAATGACGCTGTGAGCAGGGCCCGATGACTCGGCGTAGTACATTCGCTCTACTGAGGAAGTGAAACACCAGTCCATTCTTCTTTACTTAGACCCCAATCAATCTCCTTTGGCAAGAAACCCAGAAAGAGGGAGAAAGTGATAGCCACCGGGTGGGTGGTGAACATTAATTTGAGGTGGGAATCACACATCTGCGTGTGTGGCAACGTATGGAAGCCTGAGGGGGACACAGCCATGAGATACACAGAGTGACAGAGAACAGCATAAATAGACAGAGAGATTGTTTTGGAGACCTGCGGTGATGCAACACTTTGTCAGGTGTTGTATTTGCCTTTAAAGCATAAATAAAGCCCCAACTGATTACATGCATTCTCCCAAACCACAGATACCCACAGTGACACCGCTCACATGGACACAGCAGCTGTTAACTTCCCTTCCCTACACATGAACACACCATCCCCTGATGTGCCACTGTCAGCAGCCTCCCTCTAATGACAGGGTTTATAGCCAATGAGAAGGCAGGGCCATGGAAATAGGCTGGATGTATTTCTGACAGGAGTGGAGAAATGCCTCTTTGTGGGGAGATGCTGGATATATTTCTGACAGGAGTGGAGAAATGCCTCTTTGTGGGGAGATGCTGGATGTATTTCTGACAGGAGTGGAGAAATGCCTCTTTGTGGGGAGATGCTGGATATATTTCTGACAGGAGTGGAGCAATGCCTCTTTATGTGGGGAGATGCTGGATGTATTTCTGACAGGAGTGGAGAAATGCCTCTTTGTGGGGAGATTGCTGGATGTATTTCTGACAGGAGTGGAGAAATGCCTCTTTATGTGGGGAGATGCTGGATGTATTTCTGACAGGAGTGGAGAAATGCCTCTTTATGTGGGGAGATGCTGGATGTATTTCTGACAGGAGTGGAGAAATGCCTCTTTATGTGGGGAGATGCTGGATGTATTTCTGACAGGAGTGGAGAAATGCCTCTTTATGTGGGGAGATGCTGGATGTATTTCTGACAGGAGTGGAGAAATGCCTCTTTGTGGGGAGATGCTGGATGTATTTCTGACAGGAGTGGAGAAATGCCTCTTTGTGGGGAGATGCTGGATGTATTTCTGACAGGAGTGGAGAAATGCCTCTTTGTGGGGAGATTGCTGGATGCATTTCTGACAGGATTGGAGAAAGTCCTCTGTATGTGGAGAGATGCTGGATGTTTTAGAATGGGAATATTAACTTATTTCATGTCTTGGAAAAGCAGGTGGTGGAATTGACAGTGGCAGTAAGTTTCATGCATGACGTATTGCGTTGTAGTTCTCTGGGTGTGTAGGTTGATATGGAGTTTAGAAAGGTGGTAGGAGACAGTACTGTGTTTTTATTAATGAAAGACTGGTCTGTGGTGAGAGAGGGATGAGAACTTTCCAACTCAAGTTTTTTTTTTTTATAGATTCCGTGGCCCTGGACATTTCTTCAAAGGTGCCCACTTGAAAGGAACCACTGTGCTGACCACAATGTCTGTATAATGAGAGAGATCAGGACCTTTCCACAGAGAGCGGGCTGTATACATGCACTGGAACAAGTGGCCATATTGGGGTGGATTCAAACCAAGCTGTTGACATTGAGAAAGTCCCCTATGTGAACTACAGGGTGCAATAAATAGCAGATGCCTCAGTGACTCAGCATTTGGTTGATTCATCAGCATAGCAGCAACTATACACCAGTTATAATTCTGCTTTCACAGTTTTGTCAAATGTATCTGTCATTAGATCCTTAGCTACTTTCTATTTCTTCATGACACATTTACAGAGATAAGTGTTCTGAGTGTGAAAGAGCCACTGGCTCTCCAGGTAACGATCTCGCCTCTAGTACACAGGGTTGTAGGTTCAATCCCAGGCTCAGCTCTTGAGTGTGGTTGTGTTGACACGCCGTAATGGTTGGAAGGCTAGTAGATGTCATGGGGTAAATAGCTGGGGTTCCCTCTCCTGCAAAAAGCAGCAGTCGTAGATGAAATCTCCTGGAAAAACAAACTGTCTGCTTTTTCCAGGAGATTTTATCCATGACTGTTGCTCTTTGCTGTTCTGGAATTGCACCCCAGGAATGTACACTGCCTTCAAATCACCCACTTCCTCAAGTGGCCATAACTCCTCAGAAGGCAACCACACAGCACCTGCGTTTAAACCGACTCCAACACCAAGTTTGCCGATGACACAACAACATTGATGAGACTGCCTATAGGGAGGGCGGAGACCTGGCCGTGTGGCGCCAGGACAACAACCTCTCCCTCAACGTGATCAAGACAAAGGAGATGATTGTCGACAACAGGAAAATGAGGACCGAGCACGCCCCCGTTCTCATCGACCGGGCTGTAGTGGAACAGGTTGAGAGCTTCAAGTTCCTTGGTGTCCACATCACCAACAAACTATCATGGTCAAACACACTAAGACACTCGTGAATCAAATCACATTTTATTGGTCACATACACAAGGTTAGCAGATGTTAATGTGAGTGTAGCGAAAGGCTTGTGCTTCTAGTTCCGACAATGCAGTAATATCTAAAAACAAATTAACAAATTTACAACTACCTTATACACACAAGTGTAAAGGGATGAATAAGAATATGTACATATAAATATATGGATGAGCGATGGCTGTGTGGCATAGGCAAGATACAGTAGATGGTATAGAGTACTGCATATACATATGAGATGAGTAATGTAGGGTATGTAAACATTATTAAAGTGGCGTTATTTAGAGTGACTGGTGATGCCTTTTAAGTCTATTTATTTAAATGGCCAGAGATTTGAGTCTGTATGTTGGCAGCAGCCTCTCTGTGCTAGTGATGGCTGTTTAACATTCTGATGGCCTTGAGATAGAAGCTGTTTTTCAGTCTCTCGGTCCCAGCTTTGATGCGCCTGTACTGACCTCGCCTTCTGGATGATAGCGGGGTGAACAGGCAGTGGCTCGGGTGGTTGTTGTCCTTGATGATGTTTTTGGCCTTCCTGTAACATCGGGTGGTGTAGGTGTCCTGGAGCGCAGGTAGTTTGCCCCCGGTGATGCGTTGTGCATTCCGCACTACCCTCTGGAGAGCCTTGCAGTTAAGGGCATTGCAGTTGCCATACCAGACGGTGATACAGCCAGACAGGATGCTCTTGATTGTGCATCTGTAAATGTTTGTGAGTGTTTTAGGTGACGAGCCAAATTTCTTCAGCCTCCTGAGGTTGAAGAGGCGCAGTTGCGCCACCTTCACCTCTCTGTCTGTGTGGGTGGACCACTTCAGTTTGTCCATTTTCACCTTCTCCACAGCTTTCCTGTCGATGTGGATGGAGAGGGCACAACAAATCATATTCCCCCTCAAGAGACTGAAAAGATTTGGCATGGGTCCTCAGATCCTACAGCTGCACCATCAAGAACATCCTGACTGGTTGCATCACTGTCTGGTACGGCAACTGCTCAGCGTCCGTCCGCAAGGCACTGCAGAGGGTAGTGCGTACGGCCCAGTACATCACTGGGGCCAAGCTTCCTGCAATCCAGGACCTCTATACCAGGCGGTGTCATAGGAAGGCCCTAAAAATTGTCAAGGACTCCAGCCACCCTGTTCTCTCTGCTACTGCACAGCAAGCAGTACCGGAGTGCCAAGTTTAGGTCCAAAAGGCTTAACAGCTTCTACCCCCAAGCCGTAAGACTCCTGAACAGCTAATCAAAGGGCTACCCAGACCCCTCTTTTACACTGCTGCTGCTCTCTGTTAATTATCTATGCATAGTCACTTTAACTACACCTACATATTACCTCAGCTAACCGGTAACACCGCACATTGACTCTGTACCGGTACCCCCTGTATATAGCCTCCACATTGACTCTGTACCGGTACCCCCTGTATATAGCCTCCACATTGACTCTGTACCGGTACCCCCTGTATATAGCCTCCTCACATTGACTCTGTACTGGTTCCCCCTGTATATAGCCTCCACATTGACTCTGTACCGGTACCCCCTGTATATAGCCTCCACATTGACTCTGTACCGGTACCCCCTGTATATAGCCTCCACATTGATTCTGTACCGGTACCCCTGTATATAGCCTCCACATTGACTCTGTACCGGTACCCCCTGTATATAGCCTCCACATTGACTCTGTACCAGTATCCCCTGTGTATAGCCTCCACTTTGACTCTGTACCAGTATCCCCTGTATATAGCCTCCACATTGACTCTGTACCGGTACCCCCTGTATATACTGTAGCCTCGCTATTGTTATTTTACTGCTGCTGTTTAATTATTTGTTACTTTTATTTTTTTATTTTTTTACTTAACCAACAAAGCATTTCACTGTAAGGTCTACCTACACCTGTTGTATTCGGCGCAAAAGACAAATAACATTTGATTCGATTTATGGCTCAAGAGCCTCACGCCAGAGAGACACGGCTCCTTCACACTTCTTACCATTGTCTTTGCATATTTGACTTTGAGAGTTGCAGAAACAGACAAGAAGTTAGGTTTGAACCCACAACCTCTTGGTTTTGAGTCAGGGACTTACCTTCGGACCGCCATCTGATTCACATGTATGGTCACACGTGACAGCGTGTACGGTATACATACCACATGGATATTCTTCCATCATGGAGCACAAGAATGTCTCAGTAACCATGGAAACGCGGGGAATTGTTTTGGCAGACCGGCATGTGCAGGCTTTTCACAAACAAAACAGATGGCATGTTTTGGAACGCCAAGCTTGGAATCATCAGGTGGCATGGGGTGCCCATGGGTTGACGAGACAATATCCATGCCAACCAGAGAATACCCATGGAACCACTGGGCAGCGAGTGATAATGTGACAAATATGTGTGTGTGGTTAGCGTTTTGATATATAGAATGTTGTGTGTTTGTTGTGTCTGTGTTCACACACTTGCTTGTAGGCAGACAGTGAAAAAACACATTTGTCTGGGGCATCTGGGTTTGTTTGAGGCATTTTATTGTGAAAACATCAGACAGAATGAACCATGGAACACTGCTGGGGAATCACAGCTCCTCTCCCACTACCTGCAGTCGATATATTCAATTATTCATGTTTCAGGTGAGAGGGCCTTGATGATGAACCGACAGTCTGTCCCGTGAGAAAAGTCCAGGTGTGTTGCCATGGAGACCACCAGGAGGAATGTTATGAGTAGTCGTTGGGGAATGAATAAATAAATGCAACGTAGCCTGTTTGAGTGAGTTCCTCGAGTTACTCTTAAGTTACTCGCAGGTACAGTACAGAGCGACCTTTCCAATACACACACACAGCTCAGATACACACTCGTTGGTACAGCACATTGTGACCTCTCCGACACACACACTGGCCGATGACATGGCATCTGACAGCAGAGGAGCCTGCCTAGACTCTCAACAACATTGATTTAAGTGAACACAGCTCAACACACACTCTCACTATTTGGCAACGGATGAGAACACTGAAACCAGCACACCGAGATCTGAGGGTTGAGGTGTGGTTTTGAAGGGGGTACGTACAACCTCTGAGCAACACAGAGCCACAGAAAACCATCCAGTATCTGGCTTAGGAGAAGAAGGCTTTGGAGAAGAGGGAAGATCTGAGCAGAGCAAGCGTTTCAAAAACCCTCTATTTGCATAGCCTTTTGATGTGGTCACATGAGTCTCTCTACAGGTGATATGACTGTGTTAGTGTGTGGGATGCTGTTTTTCAACTTGAATCTGACAATTGAAGAGTGTGTGTGTGGACTGACCAATCAGATGACAGTAATGTGCTCCAATGAGAGGAATGAAAAGGCACAGATCATTTCAGCACCCATTGACTCTGCCTGTGGTGACCCTATAAGGTACTGTCTGTGGTGACCCTATAAAAGGTACTGTCTGTGGTGACTGAAGTGCCCTGTGGTCATGTACTGTAGCCTATGCAGGAGGCAATCATAGAATGGATTGGACATAAACTGTGTTCTATCTATATGTTATATTTCTATGAGGTCAATGAAAAGTGTGGAAGCTGCTGTGGAGTGTTGCTGACAGAGGAATAGAACAGAACAACATAGAAAGACATAATTAAGACAGGGAAAAGGAAAATAAAAGAGCTCTATTACCATTCCAGGCTTTGGTTCCTGTGCAGTTGAGTGGGAGATCTTCTCTAACCACCTTCCAGAGATTTGAACAGTTGGCAATATTTTGAACATTTCTGAAAAGCCTCATGGTCTGAAAGTTGGTACCAAAGGGCTAATTTGTGACAGCAGGAAACATCATGGGGACCCTTTTATGTGTAACACAAAGGACGGTCCATGGGCATTATGGGGATGCTTTTACTGTTGCACAGATACTGATTGAATAAGAATATCTCAGACAGAAAGATAAACTATTCACAATAAAACCACTGACAGAATACTGCCCCATCCATGCTTATCTCCGGCTAGAAACCCCCGGCCCCAGAGTGGATATGTTTACGTATGTGCAGAGGAGCGTGCACTTCCTGTGCTTCTGCATTTAGCAACCCAGTAAATATGTAATTCAGTCCAACAATAGACGTCGTTCTCCAACAACATAAATATACCCGTACACTTGTCAATAAATACTTATACAGCACAAGAACACTAAATGGACATGTCAGAATTGGATTCAGGTGGATTTATAGGTAGAGTGAGCTAGGAGATGGAATAAGAATGGAGAATAAAACATGTTTTTGAATCAGGTCAGTATTTCCACAGGGGTCGTTAGGCTGGGCCTCTGTGGGATTTTAACAGCTCTGTTTGTATAAGAAGCCAGTCCTTTTCCTGTTGCGAGGGTAGAGATCACTGCCACTGTCCAAAAACCCACTTCTGTTTTTATATGGGGCTGTTTTGGGAGAGGTTGGAGTCAAGAGGAGAGCACAGGAGAGGACTCCATAAAGCCTTTGGGTAAAGTGTCTCATTTTGGAGGATAAATAGGCAGTTAGAGATAAGCTGAGTGTGTGGTGTTTTAAATGTGTCCATACCCAACCAAACCCCCCTCTCCCTCCGTACCTCACTTACCAACCCCCACTAGAGTACAGCTGCTGAGTAAGGGGCTGCGTGGCATCAATGTGTGTGTGTGTGTGTGTGTGTGTGTGTGTGTGTGTGTGTGTGTGTGTGTGTGTGTGTGTGTGTGTGTGTGTGTGTGTGTGTGTGTGTGTGTGTGTGTGTGTGTGTGTGTGTGTGTGTGTGTGTGAGAGAGAGAGGAGGGAGAGCTCAGAATGCTCCCATTGTTTCTGTAAGTGGATGGAGTTGGAGATGTAGGCCAAACCAGTAGCCTTCCTCTTTATCAGAGCCAGATGTGAAGGGCCTTGTTCCTCCAAACCAGCAGCCTTCCTCTTTATCAGAGCCAGATGTGGAGGACCTTGTTCCTCCAAACCAGTTGCTAATTATAACGACACACACATGCAAGCATACACAACTGACACCAATATTTTAGAAGCTATGACAGAATGAGGTGAGCTTGTCATTAGTCACCCCGCCTGTCTAAACTAAACAGTCAGAGGGATGAATATAGAAGTGAATCATTTCTGTGCAGCTGTTACTTCCTAGCAATATAAAAATACACAACTTTCCCAATAAACGTCCCTCTCTCTTTGAAGTCTGAGTGGAGGAAGAATGACGAAGGGGTGTAAAGAATAAAGAGAACTCCCTCCCTCCCAGCTTGGCTAATTATGTTGTCTTCTCTCTCCCCCCGTTGCCCACTCCTGCACTGTGTATACGACTCTCTGCGATCCCATAGACGACACAGAGTAATGATTAGACACTGCACATTCACCTGAGGGCGACACACAGACCTGACTTTCACCGCCAGACTCAAAGGTAGACGGTTCCATTATGGATCATTATCAAGGCAACCACTGCTGTTGTTTCTGATTCTGAGCAGTAGCCTGCGATGTAGATATGGATGTGGAATACTTTTCTCATGCTGCAGTTTATGTTTTCAGTTTTGTAAATTATTGGATGTAGCGAAAAGTACTGATAAGAGTTGAGTCGACCCTTTCTGCCATTGGCAGTGTTCCAACCCTTTGGCACCAGACTCAGTTGACTAAGGGGGAGAGAGGGAATAACTCTAAATCCCATGGGAAGTCCCAGCTCTCACGCACAGAGAAACCAAAGCCACAGACTACACTACATTGTACACCCTTGGTAAAAAGGAAGAAAATTCAAATGTTATCATTAACAGTGTACCGGAGGCAACTCAGGACAAAAAAAAACATGAGAAACAAAACTCATAAAAACAATGTTATCTTTCAAAATCTACTGAAACGTTCATCTGCCAAGAAAACAAAATATTAAAATCCCCCCCCCCCACCCCCCCGGCAGTAAAAGCAGTTTAAATAATATTTTTTTATTGCTGCTCGCAGCAATGTTTTCATAAGACAATAAAACGAAGACATTAAAAAAAAGACTTAATTTACTAAAATACATGATTGGTCGTCGAAGCGGAGGGGGGGATTTATTGCCCGTGGGCGGGGTTATGGCCCTCCCTGTTTTAAGGGCATGGCGTGGGCGGGGTTATGAGATCCTGTCCCTTAAACCCTTTCACAGCCACACGAGCCATCTCTTCTTCAGTTCCTTCAGTTCCTCTCTGGGTCAGTGGGAGGCCCCTAACACCTGTCAATCACATCCGGTAAACCCATTCACAACGGCACTTCCTTTCTCCTTCTGACCACTTCCTGTGGCTTAAAGCCTTGAGGGTGCTCAGCATCTATCTAAAAAGGCCGCCGTTTCAGATCCTGCTGTGGGAGTCTGATGCCTCACCTGGCAAACCTCAGGAGTTCTTTTCACCTATGACGATAGTGATCTTGTCTACTTTAGAGCAGTTGGCTGTAAATTGTAGCTCCACTATTTACACCTGATGGTTCTAGAGGTCTTTAAAGCAAAGTCAATAGCCAGCTATAATGAGGAGGGCTTGAGGTGGAGCCAAGAGCCAGTATACTTATCAAATGTATAATTGGTGGGCGTATCAAACACACCCAGGATACAGCACACTGAAGGACATGGATGTGTTTTACAATTTGACGGAGTTTTGTTATTGTTCGTTATAAAATAAGCTCAGCTCCCATGATGCTTTGGGGCCAGGGCGCGTGCATGCGAGGTCACCATTTGCTGTGCAAAATCCAAAGCAGCCTAATTAGTCAAGAGTCCCAACTCATTTACACACAGAACACACATTGACCCCTCTCCAGGAGCCCTGCTTCTCTCCTCTATTTCCCCTCTTAGAAATCCTCTGACATCAGCTCCGCCTGAACCCTGCATTCTGATGCTATAGGATCTCCCCTTCCTCCTTTATCACCTTCGGGACAATGCTGATTGGATAACAAAGACTCTTTCACATCCAATCGGATCCAGCACCTTTCCTCAATCTCTGTCCCTCCCATTCACCTCAGCCCTTCCTATTCACCCCCAGAAACAGTGACGACAGTTTTTGAATAAAGCTTTCGCAAAAATATCCATTCTCCTCTCTCTCAGTTATTTTTTTCTTCTCTTATTGAAAGTGGATCGTGCCCAGAGTCCCAACTGGCTAGTCAAGTCCTGGTCCTCTACTTGTTAGTCCAGTCGCAGATAGCTTGGCGTGGAGTAGTTGAACATGAGGAAGTCCAGTTTATACAGCTGGAAGAGCTGGCTGTGCTGCTGGGAGCTGATGTTGCTGAAGAACTGGGCCGTCATGCTGTCTGTGGTGCGGGTGGACTTGGCGTAGGTCGGGAAGCGCACCGACTCGCCCACCCCCGCCAGCCGCAGAACGTACTTGGCGTCTTCCTCCAGGGTTTCGTACTTGCCCACCAGGTCATAGTGGATGTGACAGGGGTGGCACAGCTGGTACACCGTCTGCCAGTGCTCGTTGAGCGGGCCGTCGCGTTGCGTGGCCGGGTCGACAAGATACTCGGCGAACTCCCGGAACTTGACGTCGGCGCCGTTGAGCAGCGCCTCCTGCGTGGCGTTCTTGCGGTAGCGGCGGACGATCTTGGTGCCGAAGCGGCGGTGGAAGGAGGAGTTGTACTTGAGGGTGAACTTGTTGCGGTAAGCAGAGACGAGCCTCTCGAAGGGCTCCCGGACAAACAGGAACTTGAGGTAGCTCTTGAGGCGGTGGTTGATCTCAGCGATGCTGTACTGGTTCAGATATTTCAGGTTGGACGGGACGTGGGCCTCGTTGGAAGGGATCTCCATAGGGTCACTGGGATGGAGAGAAATAAAGACCATGAGGAACAGAATTAAAAACAACACAAACAATGAAAAGTATCTAAAGTGTAGTAAGAGAGGTAGTCATAGAAACAGCAGTTATAAACACTGAGTATGGAAAACATTAGGAACACCTGCTTTTTCCATGACAGACTGACCAGGTGAATCCAGGTGAAATCTATGATCCCTCATTGATGTCCCTTGTTAAAGAAGGATTTTTAAGCCTTGAGACAATTGAGACATGGATTGTGTCTGTTTGTCATTCAAAGGGTGAATGGGCAAGACAACATATGTAAGTGCCTTTGAACGGGGTCTGGTAGTTGGTGCCAGGTGCACCGGTTTGTGTCAAGAACTGCAACGCTGCTGGGTTTTTCACGCTCAACAGTTTCCCGTGTGTATCAAGAATGGTCCACCACCCAAAGGACATCCACCCAACTTCACACAACTGTGGGAAGCATTGGAGTCAACATGGGCCAGCTTCCCTGTGGAACGCTTTCGACACCTTGTAGAGTCCGTGCCCCAATGAACTGTTCTGAGGGCAGAAGGGGGAGATGCAACTCAATATTAGGATGTTATGTGATAGCGTAGTCGTATCAGTAGTAGTATTATTTACATTTACATTTAAGTCATTTAGCAGACGCTCTTATCCAGAGCGACTTACAAATTGGATTATAAAATAAAACATTATCCACTATTCAGCTTTTCTTTTTACATCTTTAATCGTTTATTTATTGTGTTCCTTTCGGAAAATGTGTCTTGCATGTGGTCTCAAATCTCAATAGTAGTTTCCTGTGCTACTGACCTGTACTTGCCGTGTCCCGTGAGGACCATCATGACACGTTTCCAGTTGGTACAGGCCACCTTGGGGACATAGCAGTAGATGAGCTCATGCTCCTCATCCACCACCAGGTGTTTGAGGTCACCAGGGGTCAGGACCCGGCGCTTGCGGCTGGATGCACTCTGGGCCCGACATGACTCTGCTACCTGGTCTCTCCTCCCCTGGTGGAGGATGGCGGCACTGGAGAACTCCGACTGGGAGAGAGAGAGAAGAAGAAGAGAGATATATTAATCTTCTGGAATACCAATGATGATCTATGGGGAGCTGACTAATACAATATGCATAGTTCCCATTTCATTCAACAGTATAGCTCACTTGATCCACACATTTCACTGTAAAGACAGAAGGATGGGGGAAGAAGGGAGGGAATCATGGAAAGAGGAGAGGAGGAAGTGAGGGAGGGTTGTTCTTGATCTAAAGTGCAGGAATGTTTTCTTAGAGCTGGTGATTATTTTTGCTCTCTACCCTGAATAACCCTTTCAGGGAATTCCCTTGTTTCCCCGGGGACTCTAAATCGATCAGATCGTGTCCTGTGTCGCTCCACATTCTCAGACACACGCACGTGCACACACAGCACGACGGCCAGTCAGTGCCACAGCTGTATGCCATACCAGAGAGTAGAGAATAGGTCTAGGCCTTTGAAGAGGGTTCCCTTAATGAGTCATGTCTGGGACCACCTCCGTGCTCTCAGCACTTAACCAAACTAAAAGCCTTGTGTTAGTACTTGAACCCCCCCCCTTAACCATTTATCAAGTGACACGTATATACAGTATATGGCATCTAAGTAAACGTGAACAAATCATGCTTTGTACACCTAAATATAACTGTGAGACAGGTTCTGCCAGTTAAAATCAATTAGCCATTGGAGAGATAATGTGGATATGATCAAACATAAAGCTCAAAGAGCAGACACTGTGGGGTTATGATTGTTACGCTTTACGTCACAGTCCATTACCCTTTAAGTAAAACCTATTCCCTTTAAGAGGTCATCAGAGACTGATGGTCATGAGTCACTGAAACATCAACGCTGAGATATTACTACTCCTGCTGTTATGTTCCCACGGGTGAATTGTCTATTGTGCATCTAAAAATTGCATCATGATCCCTATAAAGCGCACTACTTTTGATCAGGCCCTGGGCCCCAAAGTAGTGCACTATAGGAAATAGGGTGCTATTTCAGACGCACTCTATGTCTTTATCTGGGTTCCTGTCCTAAACACAGGTACTGTACTGTGGTACTGTACTGGACTGAGCTACAGCCATACACATCAGAGAGACAGGACTGAACTACAGCCATACACATCAGAGAGACAGGACTGAACTACAGCCATACACATCAGAGACAGGACTGAACTATAGCCATACACAGCAGAGAGACAGGACTGAGCTACAGCCATACACAGCAGAGAGACAGGACTGAACTACAGCCATACACATCAGAGAGACAGGACTGAACTACAGCCATACACATCAGAGAGACAGGACTGAACTACAGCCATACACATCAGAGAGACAGGACTGAGCTACAGCCATACACAGCAGAGAGACAGGACTGAACTACAGCCATACACATCAGAGAGACAGGACTGAACTACAGCCATACACATCAGAGAGACAGGACTGAGCTACAGCCATACACAGCAGAGAGACAGGACTGAACTACAGCCATACACATCAGAGAGACAGGACTGAGCTACAGCCATACACATCAGAGAGACAGGACTGAACTACAGCCATACACATCAGAGAGACAGGACTGGACTACACCCATACACATCAGAGAGACAGGACTGAACTACAGCCATACACATCAGAGAGACAGGACTGAACTACAGCCATACACATCAGAGAGACAGGACTGAGCTACAGCCATACACAGCAGAGAGACAGGACTGAACTACAGCCATACACAGCAGAGAGACAGGACTGAGCTACAGCCATACACATCAGAGAGACAGGACTGAACTATAGCCATACACAGCAGAGAGACAGGACTGAGCTACAGCCATACACAGCAGAGAGACAGGACTGAGCTACAGCCATACACAGCAGAGAGACAGGACTGAGCTACAGCCATACACAGCAGAGAGACAGGACTGAGCTAGTTCAACAAGGCATGCTAAGTTCCCTGTGTCTTTCTACTGTATCTTTCTCTGTCATCTCTCTCCCATCTCCCTCCCTGTCTATCTCTCGACATGTCAACTCCACTTCTCAGCAAATTAGTTTGAGAGGCCCGAGCGAGCGACTGAACAAATGAGTGATGCTTGATAATGAACGAGTCGGAGGGAAAAGAAAAGTGACGCCCTCCTCCTCCTCTTCTTCACCATCATCTTTTTTCTCCCCCTCTTTTTCTTTGTCTTATCTCCATTACTCCGTTGTCTTGCCACATCACATCAAAGCTGACTGGGAGGGAGAGACACCGTGAATACCAGCTCCTTGTTACGTGGAATGTTCACTTTGGCTCCTCGCAGGGCTATAAAGGCCCTAGATCACACTGAGCAGAACTTCATGGAGCCAAAGAACATCTCTCCACCTCTCTCAGTGGGTAACAAGCACTATAATTAACAGAGTGACAGAGGAGAGAGAGAATGAATCTTGCAATCTTCCCCTTGAATAGTTAACTTCCTGACTTTTCATCTCCTCTCCTATCTGAGGAGCGAGGGAAGCTCTTATGTGGTGGTAATCATGGGAGGATGGAGAGATAGAAAAGGATATCAGAGATGTGTCTCTCCATAGCAGAGATGGAAGTCAGAACTCACAGGCCCTAAGTGATTCTGCCATGCTGTTCCTATGGGAGAACAGACACTATCCAAGTCTGTCTCTGAGTCTCAACCTACAGCAACACACTGTTGGAGTAACAACGCAGGCATTCGGTCTGCGTAATGGTAAGTACATGAGCACAGCGCTCCTCTCCTTGCCTGTGGTAGAAAGAGTCCTCCTAGGGACCTTGATGAGCACAGCGCTCCTCTCCTTGCCTGTGGTAGAAAGAGTCCTCCTAGGGATCTGGATGAGCACAGCGCTCCTCTCCTTGCCTGTGGTAGAAAGAGTCCTCCTAGGGACCTGGATGAGCACAGCGCTCCTCTCCTTGCCTGTGGTAGAAAGAGTCCTCCTAGGGATCTGGATGAGCACAGTGCTCCTCTCCTTGCCTGTGGTAGAAAGAGTCCTCCTAGGGATCTGGATGAGCACAGCGCTCCTCTCCTTGCCTGTGGTAGAAAGAGTCCTCCTAGGGACCTGGATGAGCACATCGCTCTTTGTCGGTCTCTCCCTCTCTGTCGTCAAGTGGTTTCTCAAACCCTCGTATCAGATCAGCACTTCCTCTGTAACTACAACAAAGTCCAGGTCGATTGAGAGTCTGTGTGCGTGAGGTCTGCAGTCTCCGACGGCATCTCTTGTTCCATTCCCTCAGGGCGAGCTGTCAGTCAAAAACGCCAGCCCGTCTGATAGTGTCCGTAGTTCTGAGAGTAGTACAACTGACACAAAACCCTCGAACCACATGAGGGTCCGTCTGTGCATGTGTCTGCAGCAACATTTCCAGTTGGCTAAAAATCAGTACGTCCCTCCCTGACTCCACGAGTCCATTTATTCCCAGATGTATGAATATGCTACTATCAAGTAAAGCCTGTCACATTTCCACACGTCAAGCTAGCTTTTGGTGATGAGCCAAGGGGCTGTGTGTTTTTGTATTCACAGAAAGAGTTCTCTCCTGGAACGGCACTTTTGTTAGTGAAATGTGTGAGTAATAAGGAGTTATTAATATATGCGTTTCCCATGTTTCATTTCATAATTGACTTTCTGTCACGGCTTAACAGTCTTACTGAGGTTTGTTATGATGTTGAAATATGCGATTGCTCCCCTTCTGCACAGCAAAGCTATAATAAATAGCCCACTGCAGTTCTGCTGATGGTCGCAAACACTAACGACACAAACTCTTTATAGGCACAGGTGGCTAGAGGGGAGGGGATGAGGGGAGGGAGAGACTAAAGGCTGGCGGCCTACATGGATACAGTACAACTTGATTCACTCTGTTTTAGAGCAAATATAGGATACAGTTGAAGTCGGAAGTTTACATACACCACAGCCAAATACATTTAAACTCAGTTTTTCACCATTTCTGACATTTAATCCTCATAAAGATTCCCTGTCTTAGGTCAGTTAGGATCACCACTTTATTTTAAGAATGTGAAATGTCAGAATAATATTAGAGAGAATGATTTATTTCAGCTATTATTTCTTTCATCACATTCCCAGGAGGTCAGAAGTTTACATACATTCAATTAGTATTTGGTAGCTTTCTACAAGCTTCCCACAATAAGTTGGGAGAATTTTGGCCCGTTCCTCCTGACAGAGCTGGTGTAACCGAAGCATGTAGAAGGCTACCCAAAATGTTTGACCCTCCTTGCTCGCACATGCTTTTTCAGTCCTGCCCACAGATTTTCTATAGGATTGAGGTCAGGGCGTTGTGATGGCCACTCCAATACCTTGACTTTGTTGTCCTTATTAAGCCATTTTGCCACAAAAGGCATTGTCCATTTGGAAGACCCATTTGCGACCAAACTTTAACTTCCTGACTGATGTCTTGAGATGTTGCTTCAATATATCCACATAATTTTCATCCTTCGTGGTGCATCTATTTTGTGAAGAGCACCAGTCCCTCTTGCAGCAAAGCACCCCCACAACATGATGGTGCCCCCCCCCCCCCGTGCTTCACGGTTGGGATGGTGTTCTTCAGCTTGCAAGCCTCCCCCCTTTTTCCTCCAAACAGAACGATGGTCATTATGGCAAAACAGTACTATTTTTGTTTAATCCGACCAGAGGACATTTCTCAAAAAAGTATGATCTTTGGCCACGTGCAGTTGCAAACCGTAGTCTGGCTTTTTTATGCCGATTTTGGAGAAGTGGCTTCTCCTTGCCTTTCAGGTTATGTCGATATAGGACTCGTTTTACTGTGGATATAGATACTTTTGTACCTGGTTCCTCCAGCATCTTCACAAGGTCCTTTGCTGTTGTTTTTGGGATTGATTAGCACTTTTCGAACCAAATTACGTTCATCTCTAGGAGACAGAATACGTCTCCTTCCTGTCCCGGTATGACAGCTGCGTGGTCCCATGGTGTTTATACTTGCGTACTATTTCTTGTACAGATGAACGTGGTACCTTCAGGTGTTTGGAAATTTCTCCCAAGGATGAACCAGTTTTGTGGAGACGTCTACAATTTTTGGTCTTGGCTGATTTCTTTTGATTTTCCCATGATGTCAAGCAAATAGGCACTGAGTTTGAAGGTAGGCCTTGAAATACATCCACAGGTACACCTCCAATTGACTCAAATGATGTCAATTAGCCTATCAGAAGCTTCTAAAGCCATGACATAAATTTCTGGAATTGTCCAAGCTGTTTAAAGGCAGTCAACTTAGTGTATGTAACCGTCTGACCTACTGGAATTGTGATACAGTGAATTATAAGTGAAATAATCTGTCAGCAAACAATTGTTGGGAAAATGACTTGTTGTATTGCATGATGTCCTAACCAACTTGGCAAAACTATAGTTTCTTAAAAATACATTTGTGGAGTGTTTGAAAAACGAGTTCTAATGACTCCAACCTAAGCGTATGTAAACTTCCGACTTCAACTGTATGCTATAGAGTGGAAGAGATAGCTTGAGATTGATGGAGGGAGGGAGAGAGGGAGAGAGAGAGAGAGAGAGAGAGAGAGAGAGAGAGAGAGAGAGGGACGAGAGAGAGAGAGAGAGAGAGAGGAGAGAGAGAGAGAGAGAGAGAGAGAGAGAGAGAGAGAGAGAGAGACGGGAGAGAGAGAGAGAGAGAGAGAGAGAGAGAGAGAGAGAGAGAGAGAGAGAGAGAGAGAGAGAGAGAGAGAGAGAGAGAGAGAGAGAGAGAGAGAGAGAGAGAGAACTAAGAAAGAGAGACAGGGACAGAGAGTGATAAAAAATAAGTGTAAGATGTGCATCATTAACCCTGGTGAGTGGACTCTCCTGAGGAGGCAGCAGGGAGAGGGGAACCAGAGGGCAGAAGGACCCTCATCCTCCTCTCTAGACTAGACTACTGTAATAAACCTGTACTACAGTAATGACAGGGACAGGAGACATGAGGACAGACAGATAGAGGGTAGGAAAGGAAAGAGGGAGAAAGACAGACAGGGGGAAGGAAAAGAAAGAAGGAGAAAGGCAGACAGGGGGAGGAAAAGAAAGGGAGAAAGACCGACAGAGAGGGAAGGAATGGAAAGGAAAGAGGGAGAAAGACAGACAGGTAGAGGGAAGGAATGGAAATGAAAGAGGGAGAAAGACAGACAGAGAGAGAGGGAAGGAATGGAAAGGAAAGAGGGAGAAAGACAGACAGAGAGGGAAGGAATGGAAAGGAAAGAGGGAGAAGGACAGACAGGTAGAGGGAAGGAATGGAAAGGAAAGAGGGAGAAAGACAGAGAGAGAGGGAAGGAATGGAAAGGAAAGAGGGAGAAAGACAGACAGAGAGGGAAGGAATGGAAAGGAAAGAGGGAGAAGGACAGACAGGTAGAGGGAAGGAATGGAAAGGAAAGAGGGAGAAAGACAGACAGAGAGGGAAGGAATGGAAAGGAAAGAGGGAGAAAGACAGACAGAGAGGGAAGGAATGGAAAGGAAAGAGGGAGAAGGACAGACAGAGAGGGAAGGAATGGAAAGGAAAGAGGGATTAAGACAGACAGAGAGGGAAGGAATGGAAAGGAAAGAGGGAGAAAGACAGACAGAGAGGGAAGGAATGGAAAGGAAAGAGGGAGAAAGACCGACAGAGAGGGAAGGAATGGAAAGGAAAGAGGGGGAAAGACAGACAGAGAGGGAAGGAATGGAAAGGAAAGAGGGAGAAAGACAGACAGAGAGGGAAGGAATGGAAAGGAATGAGGGAGAAGGACAGACAGGTAGAGGGAAGGAATGGAAAGGAAAGAGGGAGAAAGACAGACAGAGAGGGAAGGAATGGAAAGGAAAGAGGGAGAAAGACAGACAGAGAGGGAAGGAATGGAAAGGAAAGAGGGAGAAGGACAGACACAGAGGGAAGGAATGGAAAGGAAAGAGGGAGAAAGACAGACAGAGAGGGAAGGAATGGAAAGGAAAGAGGGAGAAAGACAGACAGGTAGAGGGAAGGAATGGAAAGGAAAGAGGGAGAAAGACCGACAGAGAGGGAAGGAATGGAAAGGAAAGAGGGAGAAAGACAGACAGAGAGGGAAGGAATGGAAAGGAAAGAGGGAGAAAGACAGACAGAGAGGGAAGGAATGGAAAGGAAAGAGGGAGAAAGACAGACAGAGAGGGAAGGAAGGAATGGAAAGGAGAGAGGGAGAAAGACAGACAGAGAGGGAAGGAATGGAAAGGAAAGAGGGAGAAAGACAGACAGAGAGGGAAGGAATGGAAAGGAAAGAGGGAGAAGGACAGACAGAGAGGGAAGGAATGGAAAGGAAAGAGGGAGAAGGACAGACAGAGAGGGAAGGAATGGAAAGGAAAGACGGAGAAAGACAGACAGAGAGGGAAGGAATGGAAAGGAAAGAGGGAGAAAGACAGACAGAGAGGGAAGGAATGGAAAGGAAAGAGGGAGAAGGACAGACAGAGAGGGAAGGAATGGAAAGGAAAGAGGGAGAAAGACAGACAGAGAGGGAAGGAATGGAAAGGAAAGGAAAGAGGGAGAAGGACAGACAGGTAGAGGGAAGGAATGGAAAGGAAAGAGGGAGAAGGACAGACAGGTAGAGGGAAGGAATGGAAAGGAAAGAGGGAGAAAGACAGACAGAGAGGGAAGGAATGGAAAGGAAAGAGGGAGAAGGACAAACAGGTAGAGGGAAGGAATGGAAAGGAAAGAGGGAGAAGGACAGACAGGTAGAGGGAAGGAATGGAAAGGAAAGAGGGAGAAAGACAGACCGAGAGGGAAGGAATGGAAAGGAAAGAGGGAGAAAGACAGACAGAGAGGGAAGGAATGGAAAGGAAAGAGGGAGAAAGACAGACCGAGAGAGAGGGAAGGAATGGAAAGGAAAGAGGGAGAAAGACTGACAGAGAGGTAAGGAATGGAAAGGAAAGAGGGAGAAAGACAGACAGAGAGGGAAGGAATGGAAAGGAAAGAGGGAGAAGGACAGACAGGTAGACGGAAGGAATGGAAAGGAAAGAGGGAGAAAGACAGACAGGTTGAGGGAAGGAATGGAAAGGAAAGAGGGAGAAAGACAGACAGAGAGGGAAGGAATGGAAAGGAAAGAGGGAGAAAGACAGACAGAGAGGGAAGGAATGGAAAGGAAAGAGGGAGAAAGACAGACAGAGAGAGAGAGGGAAGGAATGGAAAGGAAAGAGGGAGAAAGACAGACAGAGAGGGAAGGAATGGAAAGGAAAGAGGGAAAAAGACAGACAGGTAGAGGGAAGGAATGGAAAGGAAAGAGGGAGAAAGACAGACAGAGAGGGAAGGAATGGAAAGGAAAGGAAAGAGGGAGAAGGACAGACAGGTAGAGGGAAGGAATGGAAAGGAAAGAGGGAGAAAGACAGACAGGTAGAGGGAAGGAATGGAAAGGAAAGAGGGAGAAAGACAGACAGAGAGGGAAGGAATGGAAAGGAAAGAGGGAGAAGGACAAACAGGTAGAGGGAAGGAATGGAAAGGAAAGAGGGAGAAGGACAGACAGGTAGAGGGAAGGAATGGAAAGGAAAGAGGGAGAAAGACAGACAGAGAGGGAAGGAATGGAAAGGAAAGAGGGAGAAAGACAGACAGAGAGGGAAGGAATGGAAAGGAAAGAGGGAGAAAGACAGACAGAGAGGGAAGGAATGGAAAGGAAAGAGGGAGAAAGACTGACAGAGAGGTAAGGAATGGAAAGGAAAGAGGGAGAAAGACAGACAGAGAGGGAAGGAATGGAAAGGAAAGAGGGAGAAGGACAGACAGGTAGACGGAAGGAATGGAAAGGAAAGAGGGAGAAAGACAGACAGGTTGAGGGAAGGAATGGAAAGGAAAGAGGGAGAAAGACAGACAGAGAGGGAAGGAATGGAAAGGAAAGAGGGAGAAAGACAGACAGAGAGGGAAGGAATGGAAAGGAAAGAGGGAGAAAGACAGACAGAGAGAGGGAAGGAATGGAAAGGAAAGAGGGAGAAAGACAGACAGAGAGGGAAGGAATGGAAAGGAAAGAGGGAAAAAGACAGACAGAGAGGGGGAAGGAATGGAAAGGAAAGAGGGAGAAAGACAGACAGAGAGGGAAGGAATGGAAAGGATAGAGGGGAAAGACAGACATATAGAGGGGAGGGACGGAAAGGAAAGAGGGAGACAGACAGAGAGGGAAGGAATGGAAAGGAAAGAGGGAGAAGGACAGACAGAGAGGGAAGGAATGGAAAGGAAAGAGGGAGAAGGACAGATAGGTAGAGGAAGGAATGGAAAGGAAAGAGGGAGAAAGACAGACAGAGAGGGAAGGAAGGAATGGAAAGGAAAGAGGGAGAAGGACAGACAGGTAGAGGGAAGGAATGGAAAGGAAAGAGGGAGAAGGACAGACAGGTAGAGGGAAGGAATGGAAAGGAAAGAGGGAGAAAGACAGACAGAGAGGGAAGGAATGGAAAGGAAAGAGGGAGAAAGGACAAACAGAGAGGGGAATGGAAATGGAAAGGAAAGGGAGAAGGACAGACAGGTCTACCTTTGACTCTTTCCTCTCTGCCTCCTTCTTTCCACTCCTCTCCTCTTTTGACCTCACCCTCTCACCTTCCCCCTACTCACAAGGCAGGCAATACGCTCGACCTCATCTTTACTAGATGCTGTTCCTCCACTAACCTCATTGCAACTCCCCTCCAAGTCTCCGACCACTGCCTTGTATCCTTTTGGAAAGCTCTCATCCAACACCTCCCAGACTGCCCCTACTCGGATGGTATCGCGCCGTCCCAAAGCTCTCTCTCCCCCGCTACTCTCTCCTCTTCCATCCTATCATCTCTTCCCTCCGCTCAAACCTTCTCCCACCTATCTCCTGATTCTGCCTCCTCAAGAGGGAGAACAGAGAGGGGAAGAAATGGAAAGGAAAGAGGGAGAAAGACCCTCTCTGCATCCCTTGACTCTCTATGTCCCCTATCCTCCAGGGGAAAGTCCTCCCCTCCCGCTCCGTGGCTCGATGACTCATTGCGAGCTCACAGAACAGAGAGCTCCGGGCAGCCGAGCGGAAATGGAGGAAAACTCGCCTCCCTGCGGACCTGGCATCCTTTCACTCCCTCCTCTCTACATTTTCCTCCTCTGTCTCTGCTGAGAAAGCCACTTTCTACCACGCTAAAGGAAAGCATCTGCCTCTAACCCTAGGAAGCTCTTTGCCACTTTCTCCTCCCTCCTGAATCCTGCCCCCTCCCCCCTCCTCCCTCTCTGCAGATGAGGTCAACCATTTTGAAAAGAAGGGAGAACGACATCCGATCCTCGTTTGCTAAGTCAAAGGACACCGCTGGTTCTGCTCACACTGCCCTACCCTGTGCTCTGACCTCTTTCTCCCCTCTCTCTCCAGATGAAAAGACGTCTTGTGAGGGAAGGCCGCCCAACAACCTGCCCGCTTGACCCTATCCCCTCCTCTCTTCTCCAGACCATTTCCGTAGACCTTCTCCCTTACCTCACCTCGCTCATCAACTCATCCCTGACCGCTGGAAAGACGTCCCTTCCGTCTTCAAGAGAGGAGAGTTGCACCCCTTCTGAAAAAACCTAACTCGAGGGATGACAATTACAGACCAGTATCCCTTCTTTCTTTTCTCTCCAAAACTCTTGAAGGAATGCCGTCCTTGGAAAGAGCTAGACTCTCCTCTGTATCACGGAGGCGCTCCGCACTGCTAAATGGAACTCTCTCTCCTCTGCTCTCAGACTTCTAGATCTGTCGGCTGCCTTCGATACTGTGAACCATCAGATCCTCCTCTCCACCCTCTCCGAGTTGGGCAAGGGAAGGCGCGGAAAAGAAAGATTGGTCCTACCTGACAGGACAGCTCCTACCAGGTGGCGTGGCGAGGAAATGTCTCCTCAAAGGCTCTCAAGACTGGTGTCCCCCAGGGCTCTGTTCTTGGCCCTCTCCTATTCTCGCTATACACCAAGTCACTTGGCTCTGTCATAACCTCACATGGTCTCTCTTATCATTGCTATGCAGACGACACACAATTAATCTTCTCCTTTCCCCTTCTGATGACCAGGTGAAGGAATCGCATCTCTGCATGTCTGGCAGACATATCAGTGTGGATGACGGATCACCACCTCAAGCTGAACCTCGGCAAGACGGAGCTGCTCTTCCTCCCGGGGAAGGACTGCCCGTTCCATGATCTCGCCATCACGGTTGACAACTCCATTGTGTCCTCCTCCCAGAGCGCCAAGAACTTTGGCGTGATCCTGGACAACACCCTGTCGTTCTCAACCAACATCAAGGCGGTGGCCCGTTCCTGGAAAGGTTCATGCTCTACAACATCCGCAGAAAGACAGACCCTGCCTCACACAGGAAGCGGCGCAGGTCCATGGTGCTTGACGGAGCTGTGAGGGGAATGGCACCTCAGTACCTCCAGGCTCTGATCAGGCCCTACACCCAAACAAGGGCACTGCGTTCATCCACCTCTGGCCTGCTCGCCTCCCTACCACTGAGGAAGTACAGCTCCCGCTCAGCCCAGTCAAAACTGCTCGCTGCCCTGGCCCCCAATGGTGGAACAAACTCCCTCACGACGCCAGGACAGCGAAAGTCAATCACCACCTTCCGGAGACACCTGAAACCCCACCTCTTTAAGGAATACCTAGGATAGGATAAGTAATCCCTCTCACCCCCCTAAGTTTTAGATGCACTATTGTTAAGTGACTGTCCCACTGGATGTCATAAGGTGAATGCACCAATTTGAAAGGAAAAGTCGCTCTGGATAAGAGCGTCTGCTAAATGACTTAAATGTAAATGTAAATGTAATATAGAGGGGAGGGACGGAAAGGAAAGAGGGAGAAAGACAGACAGAGAGAGAGGGAAGGAATGGAAAGGAAAGAGGGAGAAAGACTGACAGAGAGGGAAGGAATGGAAAGGAAAGAGGGAGAAAGACAGACAGAGGGAGAGGGAAGGAGGGAATGGAAAAGAAAGAGGGAGAAGGACAGACAGAGAGAGAGGGAAGGAAGGGAAAGGAAAGAGGGAGAAAGACAGACAGAGAGGGAAGGAATGGAAAGGAAAGAGGGAGAAGGACAGACAGAGAGGGAAGGAAGGAATGGAAAGGAAAGAGGGAGAAAGACAGACAGAGAGGGAAGGAATGGAATGAAAGAGGGAGAAAGACAGACAGAGAGGGAAGGAAGGAATGGAAAGAGGGAGAAAGACAGACAGAGAGGGAAGGAATGGAAAGGAAAGAGGGAGAAAGACAGACAGAGAGGGAAGGAATGGAAAGGAAAGGAAAGAGGGAGAAAGACAGACAGAGAGGGAAGGAATGGAAAGGAAAGAGGGAGAAAGACAGACAGAGAGGGAAGGAATGGAAAGGAAAGAGGGAGAAAGACAGACAGAGAGGGAAGGAATGGAAAGGAAAGGAAAGAGGGAGAAAGACAGACAGAGAGGAAGGAATGGAAAGGAAAGAGGGAGAAGGACAGACAGAGAGGGAAGGAATGGAAAGGAAAGAGGAGAAAGACAGACAGAGAGGGAAGGAATGGAAAGGAAAGAGGGAGAAAGACAGACAGAGAGGGAAGGAATGGAAAGGAAAGAGGGAGAAAGACAGACAGAGAGGGAAGGAATGGAAAGGAAAGAGGGAGAAGGACAGACAGAGAGGGAAGGAATGGAAAGGAAAGAGGGAGAAAGACAGACAGAGAGGGAAGGAATGGAAAGGAAAGAGGGAGAAAGACAGACAGAGAGGGAAGGAATGGAAAGGAAAGAGGGAGAAAGACCGACAGAGAGGGAAGGAAGGAATGGAAAGAGGGAGAAAGACAGACAGAGAGGGAAGGAATGGAAAGGAAAGAGGGAGAAGGACAGACAGAGAGGGAAGGAATGGAAAGGAAAGAGGGAGAAAGACAGACAGAGAGGGAAGGAATGGAAAGGAAAGAGGGAGAAAGACAGACAGAGAGGGAAGGAATGGAAAGGAAAGAGGGAGAAAGACAGACAGAGAGGGAAGGAATGGAAAGGAAAGAGGGAGAAAGACAGACAGAGAGGGAAGGAATGGAAAGGAAAGAGGGAGAAGGACAGACAGAGAGGGAAGGAATGGAAAGGAAAGAGGGAGAAAGACAGACAGAGAGGGAAGGAATGGAAAGGAAAGAGGGAGAAAGACAGACAGAGAGGGAAGGAATGGAAAGGAAAGAGGGAGAAAGACCGACAGAGAGGGAAGGAAGGAATGGAAAGAGGGAGAAAGACAGACAGAGAGGGAAGGAATGGAAAGGAAAGAGGGAGAAAGACAGACAGAGAGGGAAGGAAGGAATGGAAAGAGGGAGAAAGACAGACAGAGAGAGAGAGAGGGAAGGAAGTAAGGAATGGAAAAGAAAGAGGGAGAAGTACAGACAGAGAGGGAAGGAATGGAAAGGAAAGAGGGAGAAAGACCCACAGAGAGGGAAGGAAGGAATGGAAAGAGGGAGAAAGACAGAAAGGTAGAGGGGAGGGACGGAAAGAGGGAGATGGACAGACAGGGAAAGGAGAAAGTCAGACAGCCATAAGTGTAGGCAGGAAATCCTTGTCTGCATGTCAGTCTGAAATGGACAGAAACACCCATCTGTATATCCTGCTCCTGAACATATATTACACCATACATCTGATGAAACTCTGAAACACCAAAACAAAAGATACACATTAAGCTCTTGGCATCCTATACATTAGCCTACAGAAAACGCAAAGGAGAACATACATAGTACCCATGATAGCCCTACACTAAACCCAGCCTTCCCTTCCTCTAGTGCAGTATTAAGCAATGATTTAACACACACACGGACGGACGGGTGCACGGACACACAAAAACACACCCAAACACACACCCAACCCTTGCCCTTACAGGCCCTAGTCCATAACAAGATAGAAGTTTGTTACATAATGCCCTCCGAGCGCACCACCACGCAGGATATATGCTTTAATTAAAACAAAATACAAGAAAGGCTAATAGTTTGACACCACCTATTCTGATTCTCCCACCAAACATTCATTCAAGAAGATCCAAAATCATATTCCCATGAAAGTGATTGAGATCAATCAAATGACTGACTTGGAGATGCAGTTTCGAAGGTGAAAACCGGTGAAAGACAGACGTGAAGAATAATCATTCCCGATTGACAATGATGGTGTTGACTTTAGGTAGCCTCTTCTGAATTGGATGTTTGAGGGTGTTAAAAAAGGAACATTTTCTTGAGTAAATGTGAGTGGGCATAGGCAAACGTTGCAATTGGAGGATGCATTTTATGCACATGCTGTAATGACAGGCTAATCAGTCTGCCGGTACAAACTTTGAGTAAATGATGACGTCATTTACAAAAACTGCTCCCGCACCACTGTCTACACCCATAGACCTGCATCTCAAGTGTGTGTGTGTGTGTGTGTGTGTGTGTGTGTGTGTGTGTGTGTGTGTGTGTGTGTGTGTGTGTGTGTGTGTGTGTGTGTGTGTGTGTGTGTGTGTGTGCGTGCGTGCGTGCGTGCGTGTGTGTGTGTGTGTGTGTGTGCGTGTTTCAGTAACGGCAGTCTGCCTCCCCCCCTAGTCCATTGGACCTTGCTGGTCCTCTAGTCTCAAGGCAGATGTAATGTACATCCTGTGAGTGAAGGCAGCCATTTTGTGCCCGTGCCCCAGAATAGAAGAAACGCAGTTGGCAGGGTAACTGCTTGGCTGGCTGACACACACACACTCTCTCTCACTGCATTTACTGTCAGTCTCTGTCGTCCATTTGGGCTTAAAACAATGTCATTGATCACCCGTGAGATGTTTCTACAACTTGATTGGAGTCCACCTGTGGTAAATTCAATGTATTGGACATGATTTGGAAAGGCACAAACCAAGCCATGAGGTTGAAGGAATTGTCTGTAGAGCTCCGAGACTGGATTGTGTCGAGACACAGATCTGGGGAAGGGTGCCAAAAAAAGGCCTGTAGCGTTAAAGGTCCCCAAGAACAGTTTGGTACATAACAGACTGGATCATGTTATCGACCAGGTCGGGCTCAGTCACATGTCTGGATGGATGGCCTACTGTATGGGTCAACACAGAACTGACTGACATCAAATCAATAACTAGCATCCTACTACAACTCACTCAGTCAGTCAGTCAGTGTGTGTTTTCACCTATTCTCTCCTAATCCACAGCTAAGAAGCCCCTTGAGACTATTACATTTAATCTCACACAATAATACAACAATCTGGTTTTGCGACATTCACCAAGGGTGAAAAGAGCAGAAAATAGAAAACAATTTATTTTCCCACCCAGCCGAGGAACTGCACAGCTGGCAAAGGCATTGTCTGAACGTCATTTTCAATTTTCTCATGCTCTGCTCCTAAATTGCATTTTGGAAGCAACTAAAGCATCTGCTTTGGTCAGGGATAAACACGTCAGCGTGCTGCAAGCTGTACATTTCCCAATGTCAGACTCTGCTGTGTGTGTGAGCTGCTCTCGGGGCTCTCCACATTGCAGTGCACCCGGAGTGCAGAGGAGCGACACAGAGCAGGTAAAACTTTCCCTGAAAAATGTATTCTGATCCATTCTAAGTCAAGTATATTTAATTACAACTAAAATTCCATGACAAACTAAATAAATATGTATAGCAGCCTAGAGGTAAATGGTGGCCTTCTTCCCCGTCTCTTCTCTGTCGATGGTAAGAAGGATGAAGAACTATAGACTAGCCTACTGGTTAGAGCGTTGGGCCAGTAACCAAAAGGTTGCTGGATTGAATCCCTGAGCTGACAAGGTACAAATCTGTCGTTCTGCCCCTGAGCAAGGCAGTTAACCCACTGGCGCCGAAGACATGGATGTGGATTAAGGCAGCCCCCCGCACCTCTCTGAATCAGAGGGTTAAATGCAGAAGACATGGATGTGGATTAAGGCAGCCCCCCGCACCTCTCTGAATCAGAGGGTTAAATGCAGAAGACATGGATGTGGATTAAGGCAGCCCCCCGCACCTCTCTGAATCAGAGGGTTAAATGCAGAAGACATGGATGTGGATTAAGGCAGCCCCCGCACCTCTCTGAATCAGAGGGTTAAATGCAGAAGACATGGATGTGGATTAAGGCAGCCCCCGCACCTCTCTGAATCAGAGGGTTAAATGCAGAAGACATGGATGTAGATTAAGGCAGCCCCCGCACCTCTCTGAATCAGAGGGTTAAATGCAGAAGACATGGATGTGGATTAAGGCAGCCCCCGCACCTCTCTGAATCAGAGGGTTAAATGCAGAAGACATGGATGTGGATTAAGGCAGCCCCCGCACCTCTCTGAATCAGAGGGTTAAATGCAGAAGACATGGATGTGGATTAAGGCAGCCCCCGCACCTCTCTGAATCAGAGGGTTAAATGCAGAAGACATGGATGTGGATTAAGGCAGCCCCCGCACCTCTCTGAATCAGAGGGTTAAATGCAGAAGACATGTATGTGGATTAAGGCAGCCCCCCGCACCTCTCTGAATCAGAGGGTTAAATGCAGAAGACATGGATGTGGATTAAGGCAGCCCCCGCACCTCTCTGAATCAGAGGGTTAAATGCAGAAGACATGGATGTGGATTAAGGCAGCCCCCGCACCTCTCTGAATCAGAGGGTTAAATGCAGAAGACATGGATGTGGATTAAGGCAGCCCCCGCACCTCTCTGAATCAGAGGGTTAAATGCAGAAGACATGGATGTAGATTAAGGCAGCCCCCGCACCTCTCTGAATCAGAGGGTTAAATGCAGAAGACATGGATGTGGATTAAGGCAGCCCCCGCACCTCTCTGAATCAGAGGGTTAAATGCAGAAGACATGGATGTGGATTAAGGCAGCCCCCGCACCTCTCTGAATCAGAGGGTTAAATGCAGAAGACATGGATGTGGATTAAGGCAGCCCCCGCACCTCTCTGAATCAGAGGGTTAAATGCAGAAGACATGGATGTGGATTAAGGCAGCCCCCGCACCTCTCTGAATCAGAGGGTTAAATGCAGAAGACATGTATGTGGATTAAGGCAGCCCCCGCACCTCTCTGAATCAGAGGGTTAAATGCAGAAGACATGGATGTGGATTAAGGCAGCCCCCGTACCTCTCTGAATCAGAGGGTTAAATGCAGAAGACATGGATGTGGATTAAGGCAGCCCCCGCACCTCTCTGAATCAGAGGGTTAAATGCAGAAGACATGGATGTGGATTAAGGCAGCCCCCGCACCTCTCTGAATCAGAGGGTTAAATGCAGAAGACACATCTCCGTTGAATGCATTCAGCTGTACAACTGACTAGGTCTCCGTCGGAGGCTTGACAACTTTGGCCAATGGAAAAGAAATTCACCATGTGTCTGCCTTAATGTTCGTTAAACAACATGGACCCCCCCCCCCATGACACCGTTCTGCCAAGGACACCCAGACCTGAGTGGCCACCACATAGCCAAAGGAGCCTGACTCTCTCTGGGGAATTTGCTATAGCCCTGCTTGGGATATTCAGCTACTATTAGTGGAGACACAGGGCCCATTCTAGCTTGGTAAGCCTATGTCAGGGTGGGAAATTGGAAATGTGAATTGGGCCAAGTTGGAGGTAATGGTGTCAGGTACCATAGCCGATAAGAGCGTTGGGCAAGTAACCAAAAGGTTGCCGGTTTGAATCCCGAGCCGGCAAGGAGGAAAGATCTGCAGTTCTGCCCCGGGGATGATTTCATTTTCAAAGTTATATATCTTGAAATCTTGATTGCTAACAAGCAAAACATTTTGGGACTAGGTCAACAATGGACTAATGAAACAAAAACTAAATGAGTGGAAATGTCCTTTAAAATGGCAATTCATTAAGATCTGTTGCCCAAAAGCATAATAGTCACTCATGACTAATTATTACAAATAAAAGATTAACTTCTCACAACAGTGGTCATTTATTAAAGTTAAATCAAAGCTGAAGCAATGTCTCGCAGGATCACAATGATTCATTCACATTTTATATATCGAAGGAATTGTCTGTGGAGCTCCGAGACAGGATTG
Organism: Oncorhynchus gorbuscha; assembly: GCF_021184085.1. Lineage (NCBI taxonomy): Eukaryota > Metazoa > Chordata > Actinopteri > Salmoniformes > Salmonidae > Oncorhynchus > Oncorhynchus gorbuscha. Next base: position 8,486,881 of record NC_060197.1, on the reverse strand, counting down.
TGCCGAGACACAGATCTGGGGAAGGGTATCAAAAAAATTTCTGCAGTGTTGAAGGTCCCCAAGAACACAATGGCCTCCATCATTATTAAATGGAGGAAGTTTGGAACCCCCAAGCCACTTCCTAGAGCTGGCTGCCTGGCCAAACTGAGCAATCGGGGGAGGTGACCAAGAACCTGATGGTCACTCTGACAGACCTCCAGAGTTCCTCTGTGGAGGTGGGAGAACCTTCCAGAAGGACAACCATCTCTGCAGGACTCCACCAATCAAGCCTTTATGGTAGAGTGGCCAGACGGTCGCCACTCCTCAGTAAAAGGCACATGACAGCCTGCTTGGAGTTTGCCAAAAAGCACCTAAAGACTCAGACCATGAGAAACAAGATTCTCTTGTTTGATGAAACCAATATTAAAACTATTCGGCATTAATGTCAAGTGTCACATCTGGAGGAAACCTGTCACCATCCCTACGGTGAAGGACAGTGGTGGCAGCATCATGCTGTGGGGGTGTTTTTCAGCAGCAGCGACAGGGAGACTAGACAGGGTCGAGGCAAAGAGTGGTCCTTGATGAAAACCTGCTCCAGAGCACTCAGGACCTCTGACTGGGGTGAAGATTCACCTTCCAACAAGACAATGACCCTAAGCACACAGCCAAGCCAATGCAGGAGTGGCTTCGGGACAAGTCTCTTAATGTTCTTGAGTGGCCCAGCCAGAGCCCGGACCTGAACCCGATCGAACATCTCTGGAGAGACCTGAAAAAAATCTGTGCAGCGACGCTCCCCATCCAACCTGACAGAGCTTGAAAAGATCTACAGAGAAGAATGGACTCCCCAAATAATGTCATGCAGGTGAAAGAGGACCCAAAAGCGACTTAACAGAAACAGAGTTTATTTAAGTCCAAAACGGAATAACAGAAATCCTCTAGACTTGTAGAGGGGAAACAACTGGAGAAGCGGCCACAGACTGCAGGTCGCTTCGGGTAGGCGCAGGCCGTAGTCGACAGAGACACCTGCTCACACGCAGCATCTGATGAAGGCAAAAAACACGACAGGACAGGGCGATACACAATCACGGCAAAAACACGACAGGACAGGGCGAAACGCAATCACAGCATGGTGAATACAATACAAGGAACCGACGGGACAGGAACGGATCACAAAGGAATAAATAGGGACTCTAATCAGGGGAAAGGATCGGGAACAGGTGTGGGAAGACTAAATGATGATTAGGGGAATAGGAACAGCTGGGAGCAGGAACGGAACGATAGAGAGAAGAGAGAGCGAGAGAGTGAGAGAGGGAGGGGGGAGAGAGGGATAGAAGGAGGGAAAGAACCAAATAAGACCAGCAGAGGGAAACGAATAGCATGGGGAGCACAGGGACAAGACATGATAATAAATGACAAACATGACAGTACCCCCACTCACCGAGCGCCTCCTGGCGCACTCGAGGAGGAATCCTGGCGGCAACGGAGGAAATCATCGATGAGTGAACGGTCCAGCACGTCCCGAGACGGAACCCAACTCCTCTCCTCAGGACCGTAACCCTCCCAATCCACTAGGTATTGGTGACCCCGTCCCGAGAACGCATGTCCATGATCTTATGTACCTTGTAAATAGGTGCGCTCTCGACAAGGACGGGAGGGGGGAAGACGAACGGGGGTGCGAAGAAAAGGGCTTAACACAGGAGACATGGAAGACAGGATGGACGCGACGAAGATGTCGCGGAAGAAGCAGTCGCACAGCGACAGGATTGACGACCTGGGAGACACGGAACGGACCAATGAACCGCGGAGTCAACTTACGAGAAGCTGTCGTAAGAGGAAGGTTGCGAGTGGAAAGCCACACTCTCTGGCCGCAACAATACCTTGGACTCTTAATCCTGCGTTTATTGGCGGCTCTCACCGTCTGTGCCCTGTAACGGCAAAGTGCAGACCTCACCCTCCTCCAGGTGCGCTCACAACGTTGGACAAACGCTTGAGCGGAGGGAACGCTGGACTCGGCAAGCTGGGATGAGAACAGAGGAGGCTGGTAACCCAGACTACTCTGAAACGGAGATAACCCGGTAGCAGACGAAGGAAGCGAATTGTGAGCGTATTCTGCCCAGGGAGCTGTTCTGCCCAAGACGCAGGGTTTCTGAAAGAAAGGCTGCGTAGTATGCGACCAATCGTCTGATTGGCCCTCTCTGCTTGACCGTTAGACTGGGGATGAAACCCGGAAGAGAGACTGACGGACGCACCAATCAAACGACAGAACTCCCTCCAAAACTGTGACGTGAATTGCGGGCCTCTGTCTGAAACGGCGTCTAACGGGAGGCCATGAATTCTGAATACATTCTCAATAATGATTTGTGCCGTCTCCTTAGCGGAAGGAAGTTTAGCGAGGGGAATGAAATGTGCCGCCTTAGAGAACCTATCGACAACCGTCAGAATCACAGTCTTCCCCGCAGACAAAGGCAGACCGGTAATGAAGTCTAAGGCAATGTGAGACCATGGTCGAGAAGGAATGGGGAGCGGTCTGAGACGACCGGCAGGAGGAGAGTTACCCGACTTAGTCTGCGCGCAGTCCGAACAAGCAGCCACGAAACGGCGCGTGTCACGCTCCTGAGTCGGCCACCAAAGCGCTGGCGAATAGACGCAAGAGTGCCTCGAACACCGGGATGACCAGCTAACTTGGCAGAGTGAGCCCACTGAAGAACAGCCAGACGAGTGGAAACAGGAACGAAAAGGAGGTTACTAGGACAAGCGCGGCGACGCAGTGTGCGTGAGTGCTTGCTTAACCTGTCTTTCAATTCCCCAGACTGTTAACCCGACAACACGCCCATAAGGAAGAATCCCCTCGGGATCAGTAGAAGCCACAGAAGAACTAAACAGACGGGATAAGGCATCAGGCTTGGTGTTCTTGCTACCCGGACGGTAAGAAATCACAAACTCGAAACGAGCGAAAAACAACGCCCAACGAGCTTGACGGGCATTAAGTCGTTTGGCAGAACGGATGTACTCAAGGTTCTTATGGTCTGTCCAAACGACAAAAGGAACGGTCGCCCCCTCCAACCACTGTCGCCATTCGCCTAGGGCTAAGCGGATGGCGAGCAGTTCACGGTTACCCACATCATAGTTGCGCTCAGATGGCGACAGGCGATGAGAAAAATAAGCGCAAGGATGAACCTTATCGTCAGACTGGAAGCGCTGGGATAGAATGGCTCCCACGCCTACCTCTGAAGCGTCAACCTCGACAATGAATTGTCTAGTGACGTCAGGAGTAACGAGGATAGGAGCGGACGTAAAACGTTCCTTAAGAAGATCAAAAGCTCCCTGGGCGGAACCGGACCACATAAAACACGTCTTGACAGAAGTAAGAGCTGTGAGAGGGGCAGCAACTTGACCGAAATTACGAATGAAACGCCGATAGAAATTAGCGAAACCTAAAAAAAGCGCTGCAACTCGACACGTGACCTTGGAACGGGCCAATCACTGACAGCTTGGACCTTAGCGGAATCCATCTGAATGCCTTCAGCGGAAATAACGGAACCGAGAAAAGTAACGGAGGAGACATGAAAAGAGCACTTCTCAGCCTTTACGTAGAGACAATTCTCTAAAAGGCGCTGTAGAACACGTCGAACGTGCTGAACATGAATCTCGAGTGACGGAGAAAAAAATCAGGATATCGTCAAGATAGACAAAAACAAAAATGTTCAGCATGTCTCTCAGAACATCATTAACTAATGCCTGAAAAACAGCTGGCGCATTGGCGAGACCGAACGGCAGAACCCGGTACTCAAAATGCCCTAACGGAGTGTTAAACGCCGTTTTCCACTCGTCCCCCCTCTCTGATGCGCACGAGATGGTAAGCGTTACGAAGGTCCAACTTAGTAAAGCACCTGGCTCCCTGCAGAATCTCGAAGGCTGATGACATAAGGGAAGCGGATAACGATTCTTAACCGTTATGTCATTCAGCCCTCGATAATCCACGCAGGGGCGCAGAGTACCGTCCTTCTTCTTAACAAAAAAGAACCCCGCCCCGGCCGGAGAAGAAGAAGGCACTATGGTACCGGCGTCAAGAGACACAGACAAATAATCCTCGAGAGCCTTACGTTCGGGAGCCGACAGAGAGTATAGTCTACCTCGAGGAGGAGTGGTCCCCGGAAGGAGGTCAATACTACAATCATACGACCGGTGAGGAGGAAGGGAGTTGGCTCGGGACCGACTGAAGACCGTGCGCAGATCATGATATTCCTCCGGCACTCCTGTCAAATCGCCAGGTTCCTCCTGAGAAGTAGGGACAGAAGAAACGGGAGGGATGGCAGACATTAAACACTTCACATGACAAGAAACGTTCCAGGATAGGATAGAATTACTAGACCAATTAATAGAAGGATTATGACATACTAGCCAGGGATGACCCAAAACAACAGGTGTAAACGGTGAACGGAAAATCAAAAAGAAATAGTCTCACTGTGGTTACCAGATACTGTGAGGGTTAAAGGTAGTGTCTCAAATCTGATACTGGGAAGATGACTACCATCTAAGGCGAACATGGGCGTAGGCTTATCTAACTCTCTGAAAGGAATGTCATGTTTCCGAACCCATGCTTCGTCCATGAAACAACCCTCAGCCCCAGAGTCTATCAAGGCACTACATGTAGCACCCGAACCGGTCCAGCGTAGGTGGACCGACAAAGTAGTACAGGACCTTGATGGAGAGACTTGAGTAGTTGCGCTCACCTGTAGCCCTCCGCTTACAGATGAGCTCTGGCTTTTACTGGACATGAATTAACAAAATGTCCAGCAACTCCGCAATAGAGGCACAGGCGGTTGGTGATCCTCCGTTCCCTCTCCTTATTCGAGATGCGAATCCCTCCCAGCTGCATGGGCTCAGTCTCAAAGCCAGAGGAGGGAGATGGTTGCGATGCGGAGCAGGGAAACACCGTTGATGCGAGCTCTCTTCCACGAGCCCGGTGACGAAGATCTACCCGTCGTTCTATGCGGATGGCGAGAGCAATCAAAGAGTCCACATCTGAAGGAACCTCCCGGGAGAGAATCTCATCCTTAACCACTGCGTGAGTCCCTCCAGAAAACGAGCGAGCAGCGCCGGCTCGTTCCACTCACTAGAGACAGCAAGAGTGCGAAACTCAATGGAATAATCCGTTATGGACCGTTCACCTTGGCATAAGGAAGCCAGGGCCCTAGAAGCCTCCCCACCAAAAACTGAACGGTCAAAAACCCGAATCATCTCCTCTTTAAAGTTCTGGAATTTGTTAGAGCAATCAGCCCTTGCCTCCCAGATAGCTGTGCCCCATTCTCGAGCCCGGCCAGTAAGGAGTGAAATGACGTAAGCAACCCGAGCTCTCTCTCTAGAGTATGTGTGGGGTTGGAGAGAGAACACAATCTCACACTGCGTGAGAAAGGAGCGGCACTCAGTGGGCTGCCCGGAGTAGCAAGGTGGGTTATTAACCCTAGGTTCTGGAGGCTCGGCAGGCCAGGAAGTAACAGGTGGCACGAGACGTAGACTCTGGAACTGTCCAGAGAGGTCGGAAACCTGAGCGGCCAGGTTCTCCACGGCATGGCGAGCAGCGGACAATTCCTGCTCGTGTCTGCCGAGCATGGCTCCTTGGATCTCGACGGCAGTGTAACGAGCGTCTGAAGTCGCTGGGTCCATTCCTTGGTCGGTTCCTTCTGTCATGCAGGTGAAAGAGGACCCAAAAGCGACTTAACAGAAACAGAGTTTATTTAAGTCCAAAACGGAATAACAGAAATCCTCTAGACTTGTAGAGGGGAAACAACTGGAGAAGCGGCCACAGACTGCAGGTCGCTTCGGGTAGGCGCAGGCCGTAGTCGACAGAGACACCTGCTCACACGCAGCATCTGATGAAGGCAAAAAACACGACAGGACAGGGCGATACACAATCACGGCAAAAACACGACAGGACAGGGCGAAACGCAATCACAGCATGGTGAATACAATACAAGGAACCGACGGGACAGGAACGGATCACAAAGGAATAAATAGGGACTCTAATCAGGGGAAAGGATCGGGAACAGGTGTGGGAAGACTAAATGATGATTAGGGGAATAGGAACAGCTGGGAGCAGGAACGGAACGATAGAGAGAAGAGAGAGCGAGAGAGTGAGAGAGGGAGGGGGAGAGAGAGGGATAGAAGGAGGGAAAGAACCAAATAAGACCAGCAGAGGGAAACGAATAGCATGGGGAGCACAGGGACAAGACATGATAATAAATGACAAACATGACAAATAAAGTTGTGCCAAGCTTGTAGCGTCATACCCAAGACGACTCAAGACTGTAATCGCTGCCAAAGATGCTTCAACAAAGTACTGAGTAAAGGGTCTGAATACTTATGTAAATGTGATATCAGTTTTAATTTTTTTTTTTTTTTACAAAAATGTCTAAAAATCTGTTTTTGCTTTGTCATTATGGGCGTATTGTGTGTAAATTGATGAAGGATTTTAAAAAAAATCAATTCTAGAATTTGGCTGTAATGTAAAAAATGTGGAAAATGTAAAGGGGTCTGAAATCTTTGCGAATGCACTGTACGTGTATTAAAGTAGTAAAAAGTTAAATATCTGGTCCCATATTCATATTCATATTCATTGCATGCAATGACTACATCAAGCTTGTGACTCTACACATGTGTTGGATGCATTTGCTGTTTGTTTTGGTTGAGTTTCAGATTATTTTGTGCCAAATAGCTATTAAATGGTAAATAATGTATTGTGTCATTTTGGAGTCACTTAAATAAGAATAGAATATGTTTCTCAACACTTCTACATTAATGTGGATGCTACCATGATTACGGATAATCCTGAATGAATCGTGAATAAGGATGAGTGAGAAGGTTAGATGCACAAAATATCATACAACCCCCCCCCCCATTCTTTGTGATGTATGACAACAGATTATGACTATTCTAAATATATTTATTCTATTTGCAAGTTAGATTTTCGGATTAAATCTCAGTCTGTGTGATTGACAGGAGAAATGATCAGAGGGTCAGAGTTTTTACCACCATCATTAAGACGGGCATAAAAATGGATAGAGTTTCTCAGTGAAGGTGCAGCCAGTGAAAGAGTAGATATGAGACCTGGCCTCCACATCATAAAAGGAGACCTGACCCTCCTCATAATCCACAAACACCCCCACCTTCTGGGGCTTTTCTCTCAGGGAGAGGAGGACATCAGGACCAGTTAAATGTGCCTTGTACACATTTCATTTTCTCAGCCACACAGTCCAGTATCCATTCTTAGGGCTCAGTGTGACCTTCCCCTTCCTGTTGATGGAGCCTAACTCCCACAGTCTTCCCCTTCCAGTAACTCCAGTCTTCCCCTTCCTGTTGATGGACTCTCTGGCTCAGTCTTCCCCTTCCTGTTGATGGACTCTGCCACTCCTAAATCCCAGTCAGTCTTCCCCTTCCTGTTGATGGACTCTCTGGACTCCTAACTCCCAGTCAGTCTTCCCCTTCCTGTTGATGGACTCTCTGGCCACTCCTAACTCCCAGTCAGTCTTCCCCTTCCTGTTGATGGACTCTCTGGCCACTCCTAAATCCCAGTCAGTCTTCCCCTTCCTGTTGATGGACTCTCTGGCCACTCCTAAATCCCAGTCAGTCTTCCCCTTCCTGTTGATGGACTCTCTGGCCACTCCTAACTCCCAGTCAGTCTTCCCCTTAACTGTCACCTCATAGTAGAATCTCCCTGTAGAGAAGCCATCCATTCCTAAGACATTTGTACTTTTATTAAACCTCTGGGGTTTTCGGACGATTTGTCCGTGTGTCTCCATGTCTCACCTGTTTCCCATCCTCAGACAGGATGAGTTTGGGATGTGCTGTATCAGGGTCCAGAGTCACATCCACTGCACACCACAGGGCCCTGTGTGGACGGAACATTCTTAACAGGATTCCTTGTAATGCTGTAAAATCCTTGAGTCCCCCAAAAAAACTTTCAGCCTCACTCATAACGATGCCTATTTTCTAAGATTTCTTCTTTGTTTGCGTTGTGCAGTTTGAAAACCAATGCAATAAATAATACAAAATCCACCTTTTTAACATGCTACATGTCAGGATCCTATTGGCTAGTAACATTTACTGATGTCTCTATTCTAACTACCATGGTTTCTTCAACATTACTCCCTTCCACTCTTCTTACTACCTCTGGATAGGAGACATGCTGGACAGCCTTTATTCTTGTCACCTCAGTCTCCTTCATCCTAACAGGGTCATGAATTCGGGTGTATGATCCCCACCACAATTGCAGCATTTCACCTCAACTGGCACACAATATTCCTGCCATCTACATACACTTGACACACGTCCAAATAGTTGAGTTTTGGCACGAAGAATCTAACAGGATCTCTCGCATAACTCAAATATAGATACGAAGGGAGAGAGTCTTCTTCAAAGAACGAAAGAATGGGTCAGTCGGCGTGCACGAACCACTGGGCTTCCTCACTCCATCCACCATACGGGTCAGTCGGCGTGCACCAATCACTGGGCTTCCTCACTCCATCCACCATACGGGTCAGTCGGCGTGCACCAACCACTGGGCTTCCTCACTCCATCCACCATACGGGTCAGTCAGCGTACACCAACCACTGGGCTTCCTCACTCCATCCACCATACGGGTCAGTCGGCGTGCACCAACCACTAGGCTTCCTCACTCCATCCACCATACGGGTCAGTCGGCGTGCACCAACCACTGGGCTTCCTCACTCCATCCACCATACGGGTCAGTCGGTGTGCACCAACCACTGGGCTTCCTCACTCCATCCACCATACGGGTCAGTCGGCGTGCACCAACCACTGGGCTTCCTCACTCCATCCACCATACGGGTCAGTCGGCGTGCACCAACCACTGGGCTTCCTCACTCCATCCACCATACGGGTCAGTCGGCGTGCACCAACCACTGCCTCTATTTCTTCAGTTATACCCTTTGCTCTCACTTCTAGCCCCACTCCAGAGATAACCCCCATGATTGGTGCCCTGCTTCGCAGATCCACACACAACACATTACAATTATATATCTTTTTCAGGGGCAAAGCATGCAGCTTCTGCTCCTCGGACAAACAAAAAACCCAAATAAACAAATGCATTCTTATTTTCTCTTCAAAACAGATCTCCCAGATATCTTGATCGATCAAGAACCCTCACTAACTAAAGAACAGTCAGAACTAGGCTTGGATTTACTAGACTCCCCGGGAACTTTACTTCTCCTTTCCCTTTTTGTTTACCACTGTAATCCATTCCTTCTCACCCTCATCACTCGATGGTCCATCAGTTTAAAAACATCCTCCTCCATCATCTTTCCAGTGAATTTCCTCCCTGCAGCAGTTCTCCTCCCCTTATAATACTGCCATGTGCTTTTATCTTCCTGGAATCGAGTTAAATGGCAACTCCACCACTTTTCAACTTCCTTTTCATTGTCTTCCAGCACAATACCACTGTCAACATACACTACACGACCAAAGGTATGTGGACACCTGCTCATATGGAGTCCCCTTTTTGCTGCTATAACAGCCTCCACTCTTCTGGGAAGGCTTTCCACTAGATGTTGGAACATTGCTGCGGGGACTTGCTTCCATTCAGCCAGAAGAGCATTAGTGAGGTCAGGGCACTGATGTTGGGTTAAAATGTTCTACACGGTCACATAAAAGATAAAACATTTTTTTAAATCTGTGATTTTCAAACACGATGAGATTGGCGGTGACGTGGGGAGCGAGAAAATACCCTCCCCCTCTGGCTAGAAACTCATTGCAGGTTTTGAAAGTCACTGTTTAAAAAAAAAACTTTTAATCCTACTGTACCCTGTGATGTCACAGAGGAACATTTTTTGGGGACCTTTCTTCTTATCTTTTTATCCACTGGTCATAAAAACGTACCATTTTCACATAATATTCTGTAGACACTGGTTTGGTGCTGAATAAGATGAATATGAGGTTGAAAAGTGGAATAATTGCCCTTTAACCCTTTACGTGGCTGAACTTTTTCTCTCAGGCGCTTATTTACAATTGTTTCAAGTTTGGATTTATGGCCTGGTTTTAACGTCAACAATCAGATGTCCTGTCATATCTGTCTCTCTTCCATTCCTCTTCATTCGTTCACTCACTTATTATCTTACTCTATTCACAATGAATGTGCAGACAGGCAGAACAGACAAGGTGCCATAACAGGTGACTTTATTTGTATAACGGATGTCATAGCCATCACTACTGTAAACATCGGGGACAGCAGGCCTACGAGAAAGAATTCCAATTTGGTCAATATTCAACTGGATTTCATTTTCTAAAAATCCTGAATTTGACTCCAGGCACATCCCAGTTCATTATAGGTGGATCCACAGATATATACAGTGCAAACAATACATGAGTTTAAAAAACAAACATATTGCTTGAATTATCTCACGATCAGAAATTCCTCTGAAATGTAACTCCCAGATATGAATCCTACCTCGTTATGAGCCTGGAGAGATGTTTTCATATCCTACAATGCTGCTGCATACTGTAGGCTACGCATCATGTCTAACAGACTGACATGATGCTGATGATAACAAACAACAACCACGTCGGTGGGATTATAACATTGAAATGTTCTCTGATGTAGGACAACAGACGAAATTATACACATTTCAGTACATTTTCAGGTTAAACGTCATGTTGTGTGATTGACAGGAGAGATGATCAGAGGGGCAGAGTTTTTACCACCATCATTTCTAGAGGGGCTGAAGAGTGGATAGAGTTTCTCTGTGAAGGTGCAGCCAGTGAAAGAGTAGATATGAGACCTGGCCTCCACATCATAAAAGGAGACCTGACCCTCCTCATAATCCACAAACACCCCCACCTTCTGGGGCTTTTCTCTCAGGGAGAGGGGGACACTGGGGGAGGTACAGGCGGAGTACTTACACTCATCCCTCAGGACCACAGTCCAGTAACCATCCTTAGGGCTCAGTGTGATATTCCCCTTCCTGATAATGGACTCTCTGGCCACTCCTAAAGTCCATTCAGTATTTCCCATCACCATCACCTCATAGTAGAATCTCCCTGAGGAGAAGCCCTCCTTTCCCAAGATACAGAGACAGTTGGAAAACCTAACTGGCTTGTCTGGGAGATCCTGCTCTGTGTTTCCATCTCTCACCCGTTTCCCATCTTCAGAAAGGATGAGATTGGGATGTGCTGTATCAGGGTCCAGAGTCACATCCACTGCATAATGCTGAATCCTCTTCAGTTTGACTTCAGGCAGCTTCTCCATCTGTTTATTCAGTGTCTCCTCCAGTTGAGACACAGCTCTCCTCACAGGCCCCACACACAGATCACTGTGAACACTGATCTCAGACCAGTCCTTGGTGTCTGGAGGGGTGCAGAGGGATGGAAAGCTCTGTAGGAGGTGGAGGTGGTCCTCAGTGTGTGAGAGCTGCTCCACCTCAGTGCTTCTCCTCTGTAGCTCAGTGATTTCCTGCTCCAGCTCTTTAATGAGCCCTTCAGCCTGCCTCTCTGCTGCTTTCAGCTTCTCCTCAATCACCTCAATGAGCTCAGCCTGACTTCTCTGAATGGAGCGAACCAGAGCAGTGAAGACCTGTACACTGTCTGATATCTCCCTCTCTGCCTCTCTCTTGCTGAAATCTACTGAGTGTTTGATCTCCTGAACCTTCTTCAGTCTCTCCTGGATCATCTGCTGCACTTCTGCCTCAGTCTTCCCCAACTGAGCCTTCCTCTCTCCATACTCTTCCTCTAGAGGGACAGTGTCATGAGTCATGTGGTCTGCTTTCAAGCACAAGACACAAAGACATGTCTGATCACTCCTACAGAACAGCTCTAGAGGTCTCTCATGCTTCTTACACATCCTGTCTTCCAGGTTCTCCACAGGGTTGATCAACTTGTGTCTCTTTAAGGCTGCGACTCTCTGATGAGGCTCCAGATGAGTCTCACAGTAAGAGGTCTGACACACCAGACAGGACTTCAGGGCCTTGAGCTTCATCCCAGTGCAGACGTCACAGGACACTTCTACTATCATGGCAGAGCATTGGTCCGGGCTGCTGGTAGCTTTCACTTCAACTGTCTGTCTGAACTGAGCAGCCATCTCAGAAATGAAGGTATTGACGAACAGATCTGGTCTCTTATCAAATGTATTTTTACACATGGGACACTGGCACAGGTCACTGGTATCCCAGTACTTTGTGATACAGGCCTTGCAGAAGTTGTGTCCACATGAAGTAGAGACTGGCTCAGTGAACACATCCAGACAGATAGAACACAGGAACTGCTCTTCAGACAGGAGACTGCTGGAGGTGGCCATATCTAGACAGAGACCAAAGGTGAAACCATAAACCATTTGGAATCAGCCAGCTCTTGATATATTTAGCTTGAGAGTTGATTAACATTGTCTTATCTGATGATATTAATGAATGTTGATACATGATGATACAACAAAGGCAAGATAAGCGTAGATTGAAAAGTGTAACATAGCGTAGAATCTGCATGAATAAAAAGGAAATATACACGGTAAACACAGTCAAGCTTAACTTTCCATGTCAGTCTCTCTACTCACCTGGATGTTTTTGTGGATGATATCTCTGTCCTTCCTGTTTGTGGTGTCAAAGGGTAGGAAAGTCAGCGTGTAGTCTGAACGTGTAGCTATGTAGTAGATTTCTGAAGTGCTGGAGAGTTTGGTCCCGTAAACAATATACTGTACGTCTCTCTACTTCAGTTTCAGTTCAACAAAGTGACGATAGTGATGCTCCTCCCCACCAGATACTGCTGTGTGATTCTCTTCCTGGAACAGTTAACCCTTTACACAGCTAAACTGTAACTGATCATCATATTGATTAAAACAGTGTTGAATAAACCAGGACTAAAGTCACTACAGCTTTTACATTACTCCTAGAATCACAATGTTTGAATCCCTGCGGTCAACACACACACACACACACACACACACACACACACACACACACACACACACACACACACACACACACACACACACACACACACACACACACACACACACACACACACACACACACACACACACACACACACACACACACACACACACACACACACACACACACACACACACAGTGTAGAGGACTGAGGGCAGTCTGTCTCTGACCCCTGCTGCTTCTCTTCACTCCCACAGCCTGGAATTGACAGGCCACGCAGGCATGAAGCTGACAGTTTACCAATCACACACACACACCTGTACCACTGCAGGGGCATCACTCACATGAGGATCCACCTGATTCTACAGCATCAGCTCACATCTTCAGACAGCCAGGAGAAAACACAACACATTCTGCTGGAAGAGTTAACCTCTCTTCCTCATACTAATCTCACCTGTAACTCCCCCTCCTCTCTTCCCTCTCTCTGCACTATAGAACCAGGAAGCACCTGACATGAACACTGCTCTGTGGCCACACACTATAAAACCCTGACAAGGTTTTATGGGGTAAAATCATATTTTCCACAGAGGGCAGACCAGGCGGTATGAGTTTTCCATGACGCCATTTATGAGGAGCAAGACCAGACAGAGAAATAAATAGTTAAACAAAAGTTAAAAAGAAAAAAAAACATTTAAAAGACTGCAACCTTCTTCCAGAGAAATGGTGTAACTCAGCTTCAGATTAGGGAAATCCCATGAGAGGACAGAGAGAAAAAGATGGGAGAGAGGAAAGAAGAGAGAGGAAGAGGGAGAGGAGAGAGGGAGAGGAAGCTCTGTTGAAAGGGAGCAATGTCTATGGCAGCAGCACAACACAGGATGTTTCCACTGGCTCTGACCAGACAACACAGGTACATATACACACACCAGCATAGTGGCGCTGGCACACACATACACACAAAAGTACTAAGTGAGGTGACACTGGCACCACACCCTGAGATGGCCAGAGAGAGAGAGAGAGAGTTTGAGTTTGAGTTTTAAATCATCTTTATTGGGTCTGGGGGCCCACCACACAATAAATACTCATACAAAACCACAGTTACACATCAATTGAAAACACAACTCCGGGCCTCCCGGGTGGCGCAGTGGTTAAGGGCGCTGTACTGCATCTCCAGCTGTGCCACCAGACTCTGGGTTCACACCCAGGCTCTGTCGTAACCGGCCGCGACCGGGAGGCCTGTGGGGCGACGCACAATTGGCCTAGCGCTGTCCGGGTTAGGGAGGGCTTGGCCGGTAGGGAAATCCTTGTCTCATCGCGCACCAGCGACTCCTGTGGAGGGCTGGGCGCTGTGCACACTAACCAAGGTTGCCAGGTGCACTGTGTTTCCTCCCACACATTGGTGCGGCTGGCTTCCGGGTTGGATGGCACTGTGTTAAGAAGCAGTGCGGCTTGGTTGGGTTGTGTATCGGAGGACGCATGACTTTCAACCTTCGTCTCTCCCGAGCCCGTACGGGAGTTGTAGCTACTAAACAATTGGACACCATGAAATTGGGGGGGGGAAAAGGGGTAAAAAAAAAAAAACTCCAATTCCTCCTCCACAGTAACTAAACACAACAGCCTCTGAATACCCCATATACTCGAAAACAGATCAATATTGTTGACAAGTTTATAATAGGCAAACTCAATCCTTAGTCTCGCTTCCAGCATTCCCACCACAGACCCCTGTCCCCAAATACTGTTCTTTCGGGTCTTCCATATCACTAATTTTTCTGCCCCTAACACAAAATTAAGCAACACAACTACACCCTTTTGACTGAACCTGTACTTTGGCCCAAATATATACAGTTGGGAAGAGAAAACCTCTCCCAACGTTGAGAACCAATCAGTGATCAGTTCAATCATCCCGACCAACCTGGGACACAGTAAAAACAGATGTGCCAGAGATTCAGACTCAGCAGCAGAATGGACACCCCTCCCCAACAGTAGGATCCAGGTGTACCAGATGCATGTTGGTGGCTATAGCTCCATGTATTATCCTCCATTGGAGGTCAGCTGTCCTCTTATCAATAGGCAGTTTGTATAATGATCGCCAACAGCCTT